>NC_079435.1:5416652-5431652 GCF_903798145.1 Danio aesculapii | reverse complement strand
ATAGTCAGGGTGATGTGAATGACTTTATAAAGTACACTCGGGAGTTTGTTTTCCATATCAAACGTGCGAAGTCTGAACTTAAAAGCAGAGGATGCAAGACTGAACTGTGTGTAGGCTACTTAATATTGAGGAAAAAGCCCCAATCAAATAGGCGAATATCTGCAGCCCCACCTCTGTTTTCAGATGTCTCCATTTCCCCTCTCCCACACTGAGACGGAGCAGCAGCGTTTTAGAATGAAAACGGCCTCTCCAGCGTTTCCAAAACGCTCCGTTTTCAGCACTCAAAAACTCCGGCGTAATGTCGACGGATGGCGTAACCGTAGCAAAACTTATGCGCTGTAAAACTAACACTTGAGTGTGTGTAATAATCACAGCTGAATCTCTCACCCATTCTGTGGTCCTCCATCATTGCTGACCCCCAGCCGTGACAACTGTCTCTTCAGGTGCAGCTTAAAGCTGGCGTTTATCCTGAGGAACAGCATCTGCACACACACACACACACACGCGAACACACAGTAAACCTCTCTCTCTGCACCGCTGGCTCCAGTATCAGTGTGTGTGTGTGTGTGTGGATGTGTTTTTGTGACATATCAAGACACAAATCTGTATTATGACAGGTATTACAAGAAAATATGAGGACAATTGCTGACAGCTCAATCAATCACACACTTTTCAGAAAGTGAAACTGTCCAGTCTCCTGTGAGGGTTCGGTGTGGAGGTGGGGTGATAGAAAATACAGTTTGTGCAGTAGAAAAACAATGGAAACCTATGGAATGTCCCCACAATTCACAAAAACAAATGTGTGTGTGAGTGTGTGAGAGTGTCTGACCTGTGTTTGCTCCTCCGGCAGCAGCTCGTGAATGGCCTCGTGCATCTTCAGCATCTGCTTACACACGTTACGCAAACACGCAGACGGCATCGGCGCCTTCACCTCATACTGCGCACACACACACACACCACTGAGCTCCAGTGATAGTGATGATTATAATAATAATGATGATATTCCAGAGCTCACACTGACCTTCGACAGAGCCTTCTCAAACATACTGTCCATGATGGCCACCAGCTTAGCGGAGACCTCCGCGATGTGGTCATTATAGTCCTGCACACACACTGCTGTTAGCATCACAACACTAGCATGCATGACCTGTGTGTGTGTGTGTGTGTGTGTGTTTGATTGTGTGTGTGTTTGATTGTGCACATGCATGTATGTGTGTGTTTTAACCTTGGTGATGTGTGTGTATATTTGAGCGCATGTACGTTTGGAAGTGTGTGTGTTTGAGTGTATCTGTATGAGTGTCTGTGCCTGATTTGTGTGTTATTTCACTTTGGTGATGTACATGTCTGAGTGTGTGTGTGTGTGTGAGAATATATTCTTGTGTGTTTTTACCTTGGTGGTGTGTTTGTCTGAGAGTCTGTGTTTTGCTTAGTGATGTGTGTGTGTGTGTGTGTTTACCTTGGTGATGTGATCAAAGTGTCTCAGTATGCTGTACTGTTTGGGCTGCAGTCGCGTCTCAAAGTGCGCTCTGATCACAGGGATGTAGTGAACCACCAGCTGAAGACAGCGAGACGCCAGAGCTGAGCACACACACACGCACACACACACACACACACACACACACACACACACACACACACACACAATTTGATTAATGGAAAAACTAGCTAAAGCAAGTGACACAGCACTCTGCATTTGGTGTGAACAGAGCGTAAGAGCACAAAGCGACAGTGCCAGGCAGATATAGCGTCATGATCGTGTGTGTGTTGCGGATGAATCTCACTGTAGGTGCTGGATGGTCTTACCCAGGTTTCTGGTGGTGATGGTTTTGAGTCCCACAACCTGCAGAGCTCCAGCACCGAGAACCAGCTGACAGCAGCGAGAGTTGAAGTGCTGGAAACACACACACACACACACACACACACACACACACACACACGCACACACCACACACACACACACACACACACACACACACACACACACACACCCTGTCAGACAGTGCTCACATCTGCAGCTCAACATCTCACATACTCATGTATGCGCGGGCACACACACACACAAAAAATGATTCACAAAGACACACACACTCTCAGACATATACTGTATACACACACATACACACAAGTATAAAATTACCCACACATCCAAAAAAAAAAAAGCACACTCTTAGACACACACACGCGCACACACACAGGCACACACGCACGCACGCACGCACGCACGCACGCACGCACGCACGCACGCACGCACACACGCACGCACACACGCGCACACACACACATACAGGTATATAGTGTTTACAGGGACAGCATGTAACCACTGTGGTTTAGGGGGACACACCTTTCCTTACAACCTACAAATGAAATTTATATATCAAACTATCTGTTATGGCCTCATTAAGATACATCTCACTTAAAAAATCACATGAGACCATGGAGTTGTGGAAAAACTACACCTGTTTTTTCACAGGCTTAAAGGGTCATCTGTATCATGGTTTGTTGGGACACACAGGTTTAAAGGGTCTCCTTGTGTAAATCATTCATACACAACAAGCAAAGTGGTTTAAAGGGTCAAACATGGTTTACCAGGACCAGTAACATAACAAAAACACTGACTGGGGTTAGATGCATACTTCAAGAAAATTATGAATGAATGAGAAGTTTTTTTAATTGTTTCTTAAACATCATTGATCTGTGATCTGTGCTACACATACTTGCTGTTTACATGTACACACAATCTGCTAATTTATAGTAATCTGAGTAAAGAGTTAATTGCATTAATAATAACATTATAAGAATAATAAGTAATAATAAAAACAAGCTGCCACAAAACTTACTGAATACTAAAAACAGTATGCAAAGGTTAAAAATGTTAAAACTGAAGTACATCAAGTACATCATACATTTGAAGAGCAGGAGTAAAAACCCTGTTACAATAGTGAATCAAAATGTACTCATGAAAAACAGAACCTTGCAAACGATAACAAATAGTGGGAAAAAAATCTTACCCTTGTCATTTCAAATTAACTTCATATGCTCCGATATAGAAAGGGATGCAATAAATACTAAAATCAGTCCAACATTTAAAATGAGTTTAAAACTTTTTTAAAACTTATTTTAAAAATATTTAAAAAGTAGAAATCTAAAGTTTACAAAAGTAGAAATTGTTCACAGCGTTCACATTTTGACTTAGTACAATTGTCCAAATGACATCTTTTAGACTTTTTCTTTAGACATTAAAATGAACCGTGGTTATCAAGGCATGTATGCCTTAATATAATGTAAATCATTTTTGATATCAAGAATTCGGGCTGGTACTTGTGGAAATGTAATTCCTGATATCAACAATCAACATTTTTGATATCACAAATGTAATTATTGAAATCAAAAAATATACGTTTTGACTTATATTTATTCTCAGGATCTATGGCAAGCCGTTTTGACTTTTATTCATTCTCAGTATACGTATTCTTGATATCAAGAACTGAATTGTTGATTTCAACAATCAACATTCTTGATATCAACAATTTAGGTAAATTTTGATATCAATATTACATTTCAACTAGTAACAAAGTTAATTCTTGTTACCAGCAATGATGTCACCATTTGCAGAAATACAATTGTTGATATCAAGAATTCAGATAATTGATATCAACAATTTAATTCTTGATATCAAGAATTTATATCCTGTTATTAATAAAAGACAAAACGGCTTTTCTGGCAAGCCGTTTTGACTTTTATTGCTTAACCAGATATGAATTCTTGATATCAAGAATTAAATTGTTGATATCAAGAATCCGAAGCCTTGATATCAACAACTTAATTGTTAATATCCAGAATGCGAATTGTTGATATCAGGAATTGCATTTCCACTAGTAACAATGTTAATCCTTGATATCAACAATTCAGTTTCACTAGTTAAAATGTTCATTCTTGATATCAGAAACTGAATTTCAACTAGTAAGAATTAGAGTTATTGATATCTGTAATTGTATTTTCACTAGTTAAATGTCACCATAGACTGCCATTCAAATTTAATTGTTGATGTCAAGAACTGATTTCTTACTAGTTAAAATTTTTATTTTACAAATCAGAAATACAATTCTTACTTGTACATTTCTTTTACAATACAATTCTTTTATTTTTGATATCAGTTGTCATATGGATACCAGTGCAAATGTCTATTCTTGATATCAACAGTTGAATTGTTATTAATGAAAATTGTAATATTTGATCTAGTGAAAATGTTAATTTCTGATACCATAAATATGCTTGTTACTAGTAAGAAAGACTTTTTAGATATCATAATTTATATTCATATCAGAAATCCATTTTCAGATATCAGAAATAACAAATTAACATGTTGAAATACATCTAATTAATATCAAGATTTAACATTTCAACTAGTATCAAATTAATTCTTGATATCAGGAATTGACATTTTTACTAGTAGCAAATTCATTATTCATATCAATGAAGGCAGCTGATATCTGAATTTAGCTTTACAACTAGTGAAAATATAATTACTTATATATTCAATGATATTTTAACTAGTAAAAATATTCTTGCAGATATCTAGAAATATCATTTTTACATGTAGAAATACCGGTAACACTTTATAATAACTACACACTATGAATCATTTACTAAGAATTAGCATCTAGTGAATTCCCTATCTGTTAAGCATTAACTGTACATTAATAAACGTTAGTAAGCAGTTTATAACTGCAGCTACAAATGATCTATCATTGACTTACAACCACATTCATAATGTGCTTAATAATTGTACTTTCATACTTTGTTAATGATTTACTTTTCATTACTAAATTAAATATTGCATTATTTACAAACCAGTTCTATTTAAGAGTAGTCGATGGTTAGTAAATGATTAATAAACTATTGAAATCAACATTTATATAACTTATTATTTAGGCATATACTAATAGTTAACTAATATGTTAATAAATGCTTTATTAACTCAACTTCATTCAGTTTTGTGATCTAATCTAAAGTGAGGACTATTCATGCTTTATAAATCTCTTATAAATGACAGTTAAAGGCTCAGTATCAGTTGAACAATCATCATTGCAAACTTATCTAAAAAGTAAAATGACTGTAAAGTTTAAACATTGCTAAATAACAGGAGTGTCAAAATACAACATAAAATTGGATAAAACAACAGCAATATAGTAATTTAACAATATAATAAGATGCAGTGTTTAAACTGTATGGTAATTTTATTTCACGTAAGGTTGCAGAGATTTATTTTTTATTTGATACTGTTTCATTTGTGTATCTTTAAATTAATAGGTATGAATAATGTTGTTTATGTTTGTTTTTCCTGTTTGGAATATAACTGAGCCTTTAACTGTCATTTATAAGAGATTTATAAAGCATAAATAGTCCTCACTTTAGATTAGATCACAAAACTGAATGAAATTGAGTTAATAAAGCATTTATTAACATACAAATTAACTATTAGTATATGCATGAATAATAAGATTTATAAATGTTAATTTTAATAGTTTATTAATCATTTACTAACTCATTCTGAATGATCTTTAAAATACACAAACTATTCTTAAATGGTTTGTAAATAATACAATACTTAATTTAGTAATGAAAAATAAATCATTAACAAAGTAGGAAAATACAAGTATTAAGCACATTATATAGGTGCTTGTAAGTCAAGAATACAGCATTTGTATCTGCAGTTATACACTGCTTACTAACGTTTATTAATGTAGAGTTAATGCTTAACACATAATGAATTCACTATTTGCTAATGCGTAATAAATGGTTCATAGTGTGCAGTTATTATAAAGTGTTACCGAAATACCTATGGTAATGAGCTCATTAATATTAATGTGATTTGGTTTTCCCACAATTTGCTTTGAGTCAGACCAAGAGCAAAGACGATAGAAGCAGATGCACAAAAACAACTCTTGTTTAGTCAAAGATCAGTTTTTAATTTACATTTTTAATCTGTAATCATAACAATAAATGTGTTTAACCTTAAGACCAACAGCTATTAAATTATAAAATACGTTTTTTAAAAATCAAATAAGTAAATGCTTTTTTTGTGACCTGCCTATGTCATAGTGTTATTTTGACAAAACAATATATCAGATTGGAATAGACAGAGAATATCATAACTCAAAAGATAAAATGGTGTCCTTAGTTTAAATAGGGTGTAGGACTACAGAACTAATTGTGTCTGAAAATTTGACAAATCTTCTCTTTGGGCAATGTACCTTATCGTGTCATCAAAATGGACAAAAAAGTAATATAGAAAAATGTAACCCTGGCCTGCACTCTCAGAAAAAAATGATACAATGTTGTACCAAAGAAGGTACTGTCTCTTGTCACTGGAGAAGTACTTTTAATGGAACAGAATTGTATTTTAAGACAAAGAAACAAATTTGTACCATTTCAGTTTGAACCTTTAAGGACATGATTTGTACCATGAGAAAACAAAATGTACCTTTGGTTTTTTTAACCTGCAGATGACAAGACACTTTGTACTTTAACAGTGTCAAATCTGTTCCTTTAAGAACTATTTAAAGGCATTTTGCAATATCCAAAATCATGGGTCAACTTACTTTCAGTAAATATCAAACATCAAATAAATTTCTAAACAATGTTTTTTTTAAAAAAATGTTTCTTTTTGTGAAAAGGCACCTTTTCCATTTACAATAATAAATAAAAAATACTTTAACATCAATCAAAAGATCTATTTTTGCTGATCATTTCACAACACTTTTCACAAAAATGTTACCGAAATACATTCTCCCAACTACAATATAAACCGTTTTTCTCCTATTTTCACACAATAGCTTTGTAATTGAATTTACTTAATTTTAAAATAAAAATTGAATTATGCAAAAAGTATTATAACGAGAAGGCGATGTGGTGGCGCAGTGGGTAGCACGTTTGCCTCATAACAAGAAAGTTGCTGGTTTGAGCCTCAGCTGGGCCAGTTGGCATTTCTATGTAAAGTTTGCATGTTCTCCCCGTGTTCGCGTGGGTCTCCTCCGGCTGCTCCGGTTTCCCCCACAGTCCAAAGCCATGTGGTACAGGTTATTTGGGAATGCTAAAATTGACAGTAGTGTAAAAGTGTGTGTGTATGGATGTTTCCCAGTGATGCGTTGTGGCTGCAAGGGCATCCGATGCGTAAAATATATGTTGGATAAGTTGGAGGTTCATTCCCCTGTGGTGACCCCAGATTAATAAAGGGAGTAAGCCAAAAATGAATGAATGAATTGTAACAAGATACTGTATGCTCAATGTTTGATTAGTTTTATAATACTAAAATGTCTGCATGAACACTTTGCAGGACTTTTGCCTGCTCATGTGCACAGTGGAAGGAAAATGCCAAAAGGTGCAGATATCAATAATGAAACTGTATTTGTTAGAAAATGCTTACTAAATGTTTATTAAAATGCCTTAAATGTTTAGTTTACAATACCTACAGTTTTGTTTTGCCAGTTGTTTTGCATTATAGAACTTAATAATTAATGTTTTAGAGTTTCCTTAAACATATGCTTTTAAATAATGATTCGTGCTTTAATATGGAAATTATTCATAAAATCACTTTGCCTTTACAGTAATATTTATTTTCATAGATATTGTCCAACACTGATGTACCTTTTTTATGAAAACAATTGTGTATCTTTATTTCAATTGTACCATAAAAGGTACAGAACAGTATCATAAGAGGTTTGGCAAGCCGTTTTGACTTTTATTCATTCTCAGGATATGTATTCTTGATATCAACAATTTAATTCTTGATATCAAATAAGGTAAATTTTGATATCAATATTACATTTCAACTAGTAACAAAGTTAATTCTTGTTACCAGCAATGATGTCACCATTTGCAGAAATACAATTGTTGATATCAAGAATTCGGATTTTTGAAATCAACAATTTAATTCTTGATATCAAGAATTTATATCCTGTTATCAATAAAAGACAAAACGGCTTTTCTGGCAAGCCGTTTTGACTTTTATTGCTTAACCAGATATGAATTCTTGATATCAAGAATTAAATTGTTGATTTCAAGAATCCGAAGCCTTGATATCAACAACTTAATTGAGAAAAAAATTAGAGTTATTGATATCTGTAATTGTATTTTCACTAGTTAAATGTCACCATAGACTGCCATTCAAATTTAATTTCAAACATGTTGAAATATAATTGCAGATATCAAGAATTAACATTTCAACCTGTGAAATTAAGTTCTTGATATCAGGAATTGACATTTTTACTAGTGACAATTCAATTGTTGATATCAAGAATAGACATTTGCACTAGTATCCATATGACAACTGATATCAAAAACAAATGCATTTACAAGTAAGAATTGTATTTCTAATTTGTAAAATTAAAATTTTAACTAGTAAGAAATCAGTTCTTGACATCAACAATTAAATTTGAATGGCAGTCTATGGTGACATTTAACTAGTGAAAATACAATTACAGATATCAATAACTCTAATTCTTACTAGTTGAAATTCAGTTTCTGATATCAAGAATGAACATTTTAACTAGTGAAACTGAATTGTTGATATCAAGGATTAACATTGTTACTAGTGGAAATGCAATTCCTGATATCAACAATTCGCATTCTGGATATTAACAATTAAGTTGTTGATATCAAGGCTTCGGATTCTTGATATCAACAATTTAATTCTTGATATCAAGAATTCATATCTGGTTAAGCAATAAAAGTCAAAACGGCTTGCCAGAAAAGCCATTTTGTCTTTTATTAATAACAGGATATAAATTCTTGATATCAAGAATTAAATTGTTGATTTCAAAAATCCGAATTCTTGATATCAACAATTGTATTTCTGCAAATGGTGACATCATTGCTGATAACAAGAATTAACTTTGTTACTAGTTGAAATGTAATATTGATATCAAAATTTACCTTATTTGATATCAAGAATTAAATTGTTGTTATCAAGAATACATATCCTGAGAATGAATAAAAGTCAAAACGGCTTGCTATATTACATTTGTTATTTCTGATATCTAAAAATTTAAAATTTCTGATATCAACAATTAGGGAAGTAATTTATGATATCTAAAATTACTAATCTCACTAGTAACAATTACATTCATGATATTAGAAATTAACATTGTCACTAGTGACAAACCAATTGTTGATATAAAAAATTTTACATCTTTACTAGTTGAAAAGTATTTCTTAATATCAACAATTTAATTCCTGATATCAACAATTAAATTATTGATATCAACAATTACATTTTTCATATCAACAAATAAATAATTGATATCAAGAATTGCATTTAAACTAGTAAGGAATCAATTCTTGATATCAACAATTGAATTTGAATGGCAGTCTATGGTGACATTTAATTAGTGAAAATTCAATTCTTGATATCAAAAATTTAATTGTTAATATCATAAATGTAACTGTTGTTATCAACAATTAAATTGTTGATATCAAGTATTTTAATTCTTGATATCAACAATTCAAATTTTGATATCAACAATTACATTTTTGAAATCAACAATATCCTTTTTGATATCAAGAACTGAATTGTTGATATCAAGAAAATATATCCTGAGAATGAATAAAAGTCAAAACGGCTTGCCATATTTCTTGATATCTCCAATTATATTTCAACATGTTACATTTGTTATTTCTGATATGTAAACATGTATTTCTGATATCAACAATTAGGGAAGTAATTTATGATATCTAAAATTACTAATTTCACAAGTAACAATTACATTCATGATATTAGAAATTAACATTGTCACTAGTGACAAACCAATTGTTGATATCAAAAATGAACATCTTTACTAGTTGAAAAGTATTTCTTGATATCAACAATTTAAATCCTGATATCAACAGTTAAATTATTGATATCAAGAATTGCCTTTTAACTAGTAAGAAATCAGTTCTTGATATCAACAGTTAAATTTGAATGGCAGCCTATGGTGACAGTTAACTAGTGAAAATACAATTGCTGATATCAAAAATTGAATTGTTGATATCATAAATGTAATTGCTGATATCAAAAATTGAATTTTTGATATCAGCTATTACATTTGTGATTTTAACAATGACCTTTTTGATATCAAGAACTGAATTGTTGATATCAAGAATACATATCCTGAGAATGAATAAAAGTACCATACCATGTAAAATACCATGTCCCTGTATACCATGATGGTGTTACACACATATGAGTGACAGTGATGAACTGGGTAGGGTTGCACCAACTGTTCGTAAGTTTTTTCTTAAATTAAAATGAAAAGTCCACACTAGAGGCTTAGTAACTTGTCTTTGTCTTGGAACGCCATCATGATTTCACACATATATGAGTGACATGGTAATTAACTAGTGTCTATGGGACTGCATACACTAGTGCTGCTATACCAAACCATGTCCCTGTATACCATGATGGTGTTACACACGTGTAAATCAGTGATGAACTAGTGTCTATGGGACTTTATACACTAGTCATGCTATACCAAACCATGTCCCTGCATGATGTGGTTACACACATATGAGTGACACAGTGATTAACTTGTCTCTATGTGACTACACACAAAAGTCCTGCTATACCAAACCATGTCCTTGAACACCATGATAGTGCTACACACAAATGAGTAACAAAGTGATGAACTGGTGTGTATGGATTTGCATACACAAGTCTTGCTATACTTAAACATGTCTTTGTAGAACACGATGGTGTTGCACACATATTATTCCTGCTATACCAAACTATGTCCCTGTACACCATAATGGTGTTACACACATATGAGTAACACAATGATGAACTGGTGTCTATGGGACTACATACACAAGCCCAACTATACCAAACCATGTCCCTTTATACCATGGTGGTGTTACACACACATATGAGTGACACAGTGATGAACTGGTGTCCATACGACTACACACACAAGTCCTGCTATACCAAATCATGCCCCTGTATACCATGATGGTGTTACACACATATGAGTGACACAGCACTGAACTAGTGTGTATGAGACTTTATACACAGGTCCTGCTATACCAAACCATGTCCCTGTATGCCATGATGGTGTAACATGCATATGAGTGACACAGTGAGGAACTGGCATCTACAGGACTACATACACAAGTCCTTTCATACCAAACCATGTCCCTGTATACCATGATGGTGTTACACACATATGGGTGACACCGTGAGGAACTGGTGTCTATAGGACTACATACACAAGTCCTGCAATACCAAACCATGTCCCTGTATACCATGATGGTGTTACACAAATGTGAAACAGTGATGAACTAGTGTCTAGGGGACTTTATATACTAGTCATACTCTACCAAACCATGTCACTGGGTCACACACATATGAGTGACCCAGTGATGAACTGGCGTCTATGGGACTTTATACACTAGTCATGCTATACCCAACCATGTCCCTGTATACCATGATGGTGTTACACATATGAGTGATACAGTGATGAACTGATGTCTATGGGACTACATACACAAGTCCTGCCATACCACACCATGTCTCTGTATACCATGATGGTGTTACACACATATGAGTGACAGTGATGAACTGGGTAGGGTTGCACCAGCTGTTTGTAAGTTCTTTTTTAAATTCAAATGAAAAGTCCACACTAGAGGCTTAGTAACTTGTCTTTGTCTTGGAACGCCATCATGATTTCACACATATATGAGTGACATAGTAATTAATTAGTGTCTATGGGACTTTATACACTAGTCCTGCTATACCAGACCATGTCCCTGTATACCATGATGTGGTTACACACATATGAGTGATACAGTGATGAACTGATGTCTATGGGACTACATACACAAGTCCTGCAATACCAAACCATGCCCCTGTATACCATAATGGTGTTACACACGTGTGACAAAGTGATGAACTAGTGTCTATGGGACTTTATATACTAGTCATACTCTACCAAACCATGTCCCTGTACACCATGATGTGGTTAGACACATATGAGTGACACAGGGATGAACTTGTCTCTATGGGACTACATGCACAAGTGCTGGTATACCACACCATGTCCCTGTATACCATGATGGTGTTACATACAAATGAGTGACACAGTGAGGAACTGGTGTTTATTGGACTACATTCACAAGTCCTGCCATACAAAACCATGTCCCTGTATACCATGATGGTGTTACACACATACGAGTGACACAGTGATGAACTGATGTCGATGGGACTATATACACAAGTCCTGCAATACCACACCATGTCCCTGTATACCATGATGGTCTTACACACATGGAAAACAGTGATGAACTAGTGTCTATGGGATTTTATACACTAGTCATGCTACACCAAACCATGTCCCTGTATACCATGATGTGGTTAGACACATATGAGTGACACAGTGATGAACTTTTCTCTATGGGAATACATGCAGATGTCCTGCTATACCACACCATGTCCCTGTATACCATGATGGTGTTACACACAAATGAGTGACACAGTGATGAACTAGTGTCTATGGGACTTTATACACTAGTCATGCTCTACCAAACCATGTCTCTGTATACCATTTTGTGGTTAGACACATATGAGTGACACAGTGAGGAACTGGCGTCTATGGGACTTCATACACTAGTCATGCTATACCAAACCATGTCTCCCTATACGATGATGGTGTTACACACATATGAGTGACACAGTGATGAACTTGTCTCTATGGGACTACATACACAAGTCCTGCTATACCACACCATGTCTCTGTATACCATGATAGTGTTACACACATACGAGTGACACAGCGAGGAACTGGTGTCTATTAGACTACATACACAAGTCCTGCTACACCAAACCATGTCCCTGTGTACCATGATGGTATTACACTCATAGGAGGGATGCAGTGATGAACTAGAGTCTATGGGACTACATACACAAGTCCTGCAATACCAAACCATGTCCCTATATACCATGATGGTGTTACACACATATGAGTGACACAGTGATGAACTGGAGTCTAAGCGACTACATACACAAGTCCTGCTTTTCCAAACCATGTCCTTGTGTACCATGATGGTGTTACACACATGTGAAACAGTGATGAACTAGTGTCTATGGGACTTTATACACTAGTCCTGCTATACCAAACCATGTCCCTGTATACCATGATGTGGTTAGACACATATGAGTGACACAGTGATTAACTTGTCCCTATGGGACTATATACACATCTACTGCCATACCAAACCATGTCCCTGTATACCATGATGGTGTTACACACGTGTGAATCAGTGATGTCTATATCACTAGTGTCTATATGACTTTATACACTAGTCATGCTATACCAAACCATGCCCCTGTATACCATGATGTGGTTACACACATATGAGTGATACAGGGATGAACTGATGTCTATGGGACTACATACACAAGTCCTGCAATACCAAACCATGTCCCTGTGTACCATAATGGTGTTACACACGTGTGACACAGTGATGAACTAGTTTCTATGGGACTTTATACACTAGTCCTGCTGTACCAAACCATGTCCTTGTATACCATGATGGTGTTACACACATATGAGTGACACAGTGATGAACTGATGTCGATGGGACTACACACACAAGTCCTGCTATATCAAACCATGTCCCTGTATACCATGATGTGGTTACACACATATGAGTGACACAGTGATGAACTGATGTCGATGGGACTATATACACAAGTCCTGCTATACCAAACCATGTCCCTGTATACCATGATGTGGTTACACACATATGAGTGATACAGGGATGAACTGATGTCTATGGGACTACATACACAAGTCCTGCTATACCAAACCATGTCCCTGTATACTATGATTGTGTTACACACATATGAAACAGTGATGAACTAGTGTCTATGGGACTTTATACACAAGTCATGCCATACCACACCATGTCCCTGTATACTATTATGGTGTTACACACTTATGAGTGACACAGTGATGAACTGGGTAGGGTTGCACCAGCTGTTTGTAAGTTTTTTTCTTAAATTAAAATGAAAAGTCCACACTAGAGGCTTAGTAACTTATCTTTGTCTTGGAACGCCATCATGATTTTACACATATATGAGTGACATAGTAATTAACTGGTGTCTATGGGACTTTATACTCTAGTCCTGCTATATCAAACCATGTCCCTGTATACCATGATGAGGTTACACACATATGAGTAACACAATGATTAACTAGTGTCTTAGGGACTTTATACACAAGCCCTGCTATATCAAACCATGTCCCTGTTTACCATGATGGTGTTACACACATATGAGTGACAGTGATGAACTGGGTAGGGTTGCACCAGCTGTTTGTAAGTTTTTTCTTAAATTCAAATGAAAAGTCCACACTAGAGGCTTAGTAACTTGTCTTTGTCTTGGAACACCGTCACGATGTTACACACATATGAGTGACATAGTAATGCACTGTTGTCTATGGGACTGCATACACAAGTCCTGCTATATCAAACCATGTACCTCTATACCTTGATGGTGTTACACACATATGAGTGATGAACTGATGTCTATGAATGGATGGATTTATGGATGGATGAATAGATGGATGAATAGATGGATGAACAGATGGATGGATGGATGGAAAAAAAGACATGGATGGATGTATGGACAGACGGATAGACAGATGGATGGAAAAAAAGACATGGATGGATGTATGGACAGACGGATAGACAGATGGATGGAAAAAAAGACATGGATGGATGGATGGATGGATGGACAGACGGATGGACAGATGGATGGATGAACAGATAGACAGATGGATGGAAAAAGACATGGATGGATGATGGATGGATGGATGGACAGATGGACGGACAGATGAACGGACGAATGGAAAAAAGACATATGGATCGATGGACAGATGGAAAAAAGATTTATGGATGGATGGATGAATAAAAAGACATGGATGGATGGATGAGCTGTAGTTAGAATCATAGTTCATGGTTGTGTTC
>NC_079435.1:5351652-5414152 GCF_903798145.1 Danio aesculapii | reverse complement strand
TTATACCAAACGATGCATTGTACTATGATTGTGCAGCCAAGAGTTACGTTGTTGTTTGGGAAATGCACCCCTGTGCTGTTGTGTTGGCATTTCAGTTACTGCAAACTCCCCATGCTGCATCATTGGAAAAAAAAAAAATATTACAAATGTGTTAAATGTGTTTGTAGTTGTGTAAAATAATGTGTGTTTTCAAAATTTAAAGTTATTAGTTTTGTAAAGCAGAGTGTCTTTTGACTTAGTTGGTTACCTCAGGTTTAGGCTTATTAATTCGCATGTGATTCAAATGATGTGGGACACAGAAGATAGACTCAAGCTATTTTGCCATGCTTGAAGCTTAGAGGTGGAATATAATTAAAGTTAGTTTCTGTGTGCACAGGAGGAACCACAAACCATACCTGTGTCTGCCAGAAAACAGGAGTTGGTGTGCGGTTAACGGTTAAATGTTGGAACAGTTCACTTAAAGTAATCTTATTTGCACCAAATCATGGAAATGGTCCACATATGAGTTGGTCACATAGTGTTTTTATGCATTTAATCACTCACTTTTCTGACACACATACTCTAAATGACCCTCAATAAGCAGATCTAATTTCTTAGAGTTTCTTGAATTTTTTTTTTTTACCTGCAAGCACAGTTAATATTCAAATTATTTATAATGTTTAAAGTAGCTGACAATAATAACTATTCTTAAAAATAGGAATTAATCTGCCTTGTTTTTAAACTACGCAGTGCTGTGGCAGCTTAATTAGGTCTACTATAATATGCTGACATTTATTTTTCTGAGGTGAAAAAAGCTTGGCAACCACTGGCCTAAACCCTTGAGTACTGGAATCTACACTGTTGTGATGTCACAATTGCATTGCATTCATTGCATGTGTGAGATTGAGAGAGTGTATGGGTGTTTCCCAGTACTGAGTTGCGGCTGGAAGGGCATCTACTGTGTATAACATATGCCAGAGTAGTTGGTGGATCATTCTGCTGTGGCGACCCCTGATAAATCAGTAACTAAGAAAAATGAATGAATGATTAAATAATAAAAATAAAGCTGCAAGTAGCGAAAAAAGAGACCTCCCTGTGGCAATGATTTGCAATGAAAGGGTGGCGCTATGACTGTGACTCAATATCGGAACATAGATGTCTTCAGGAGAGGAATCTCAGTTTGTGAATTTTCAGGAAGATCAGACATTATGTGGCTGAGTTATAAGTACTTCCTCCTCAGTGGCGAAGCACTGAACTTTATCAGTCTGCCACGGACACGCCCTTTGACGAAAACTATGGATCATCACAATTTATCATCACAAAGGCCTTTGGATTATACTAACAGAACTTGGATTCAATCTGATAAAATTGCTTGTAGGAGTTTGTTACAGTGTAAAACATTTCATTTAATGTAGCCAGCAGGTGGCGCTATAACTGTAACTGGATATTGGCATGTAAACGTGTTCAGGTCAGGACTGATATCAAACACGTGAATTTTGAGGCAGATCGGATCATGCATGTCTGAGTTATAACAACTTCCTGTTTCGTGGTGAAACATCAAAGTTTGTGAGGTCACCACGGACACGCTCTTCCATGAAAACTCTGGATCTTCACAATTTAACATCGCCAAGGCCTTTAGATGACAAAAGCCAATTTTGGTGTCGATATGATAAAATCTCTAGGAGGAGTTTGTTAAAATACAATGCCTGGAAATGGCAAAACCTCCACTTTTTTGAAAAGGAATTGAAAATATCCCACTTCCTGTTCACGTTTGGATTTCGCTCCAAGACACTTTTTTGTAGGTTTTGGCATGTTTGATTTGTGTGTTAATTTTTATATGTGTGCGTGAAATGTAGCTTGGGGGCTACTCTGTCAAACGCACATAGGTGGCGCTGTCGAGCCATTTTGCCACACTCACTTCCAAAGCCCATATCAAACGTAAATCTACACCACTTTTGGCGTGTGTACAAAGTTTTGTGAGTTTTCGAGCACGTTTAGACCCTTAAAAATGCTATTCATTAGAAAAGGGAAATTTCCCGGGAAATTGTAAACATCACATCATGGTTTAAGGGGACAGTTGTAAAATTTCCCGGGAAATTGTATTGTATGAAGACATCACATCATGGTTTAAGGGGACAGTTGTAAAATTTATACACATGCACATCATGGTATGTAGGGTCAATTTTTCAAATGCCTAAAAAACTAATAAGGGGCTTTATTAGGAGTCATAAAACAACATAGTGGGTCTCAGAATTACAGGGTCACGGAAGTGTCCCTCTATACCATGGTGACCCTGTAATGCTGGTGAGTAACCTGGTCTTTTGACCCTGTAAACCATGTATACAAGAACACACACGCACGCACACACGCACACACGCACGCACACACACGCACTCGCACACCGCACACAAACAAAATCACTTGCACAAGCACACACAATGACTCAAACACACACAATCACACTCTAAGACATATACTGCATACACACACGCACACACACACACATAAAATGACTCACACAGACACACAAAATAACTCACTCAGACGTATTTACATGCACACACACACACACACACAAACACAAAAATCACTTGCAAAAGCACACACAATGACTCGCATAGACACACACACAAAGTCACTCTTAGAACATACACACACACACTCATTCACACACACAAATGCATACATACACACACACCATACAATCACTCTGTCACACAAATCAAGAAAGCTAAACAGACTCTCAAACACACACAATCACACACACACACACAGAGACAGACAGACATGCACGCAAAAACAGTTGAACACACACACACACCTTGAGCAGGTCGGCGAGGCGTGTGATGATGTCAGTGGTGATGGAGGGAATGTCGTTCACACACTGGCAGTACTCCAGAAACATGCGGATCAGCAGCAGCACCGTCCTGCAAAGCACACACACACACACACACACGTTTAAAGGTCACGAAGGGAAACTAAAGGGTGAAATAAAACTTGCAGCTGAAAGTGAAACTCACCCGACCACCGCATACTTCTGTCCGTCCACACACAGAAACTCAGTGGGCTTCCTGTCCTCGGACCCTGAGCCACACAACACACACTTCACCAAACTAACTCAAATGTTAATCAAATGTAACGTAATTAATTAAATATAAATATAATGATGTAATAAAGGAGGAGGGATGTGAGCAGCTACATAAAGCCATGATGCGACTATAAATCAACAGTACTCTTATTTTCGCTTACCATTATTATGAAGCAATTTATTAATACAGAAATGTAGAAATATGTTAACAAATGAACTTATTTAACTTTAAAACTCAATAATAAAAGGTAAGTATGCGATCAGCAGCAAAAAAATTTATCTGACTCCCCCTCTGCCCCCATTTTAAATGAAATAAATTTTAATTATTATTATTACTCTAAGTATTACTACTAGTTAAATTTGTATTATTACATATTATTTTCATTATTATATAATATATTTAATGTGAAATAAGTTTAAAAAATTAATTAAAATTAAGTAAAATTAATAATAAAATTAATAAATAAAATTATTATTATTATGGATATTATTAATATTATTACTAGTAATACTACTATTCAAATTTGCATTATTGTATTTCATATTATTATTATTATTATTATTATTATTATTATTATTATATACTAACTTTTATATATTTTTTTCATACAACTCAAATAAACATGCTAATCACATGCCTGAAAACATTTAAACCTGAAAATAATAATAAATTAATTTACTACAAAATTAAATGTGAAAAGACTTAATACCGCTTTTTATTATATATATTTAATTAATAAATTATGACAAGTTGTTTATTTGTTTACTTACACAGACATATAATTAAATGAGTAAATGATAAACGACTCCAATAATGAAGGTGTTTTACCGCTGCTGTGTTTGCGCTCAGGCAGAGAGATTCGTCCGTCAGCGATGGAGTCGACCAGATCCTGAAACTCAGCAGGAACCTCAGCCTGTTTCCAGCGCTCATTATCCAGCAGCAGACTGCGCACAAACACACACACACACACACACACACACACACACACACACACACACACACACACACATCAAACACTCATTCTGATGTCTATTGCTTCATTTACACCGAGTGGTTCAGTTCAGTACAGTTTGGTACAGCCTACAGTACAGATTACATATGGCAGAACATCAGCCGTAATGTTGCATAATGGGTGTTGCAAATATGCAAAGAAGAGTGAACAGACTTTCCTTGGAAGGGACTTGGTGCATTACCTGAGTTTGGTCTTGCGCTCCTCGTGGAATCTCTGTACGAAGCGGTTGGCCTGACTCTGCAGCGCCCCCCTCAGGCTGACACTGCGCCTGCCGCACAGCTCTTCAGTGTCTTTGACAAACGACTCCACCGCCTGACTCAAACACACAAACTCTGACGAGCTCAGGCGCTCCAGAGAGCCGTCCTGTAGAGCACACACACACACACAATCTGTATTATGCAGACTATTATGTAAAAGCAACTCTAAATGTAAAACATTGTGGCAAAAGGTGTGCAGAGGTGTGTGTGGTGACTGCAGTGAGGTGTTCACCTTGGCTCTGGTCATCAGCACTTTGACGCAGCGGTCGTGACTGACATCTGACGCCGCGTACAGCAGCTCCTGAACGTTATTGGCCACTCGACCCAACTCCAGATCAGATGGCATGACGTCCTCACTAGGACATCACACCAACACACACAAAATAAACTCATAGGTCATATATGAGGGAAAATAGTCTTATTTTTGCATGAAAAGAATGTTTTAGGGTTTTTAGTATTGTGATATAATATTACAACTGAGCAAATTCACTCCCAAATACCCGTCAATGGGCAAAAAAAGATTAATGCATTCATTAAAATTCACATTCATTCACATTAAAGTGAAGATCAGTACATTGTTGTTGTTTTACAACCAAGATTAAACTGCAAAAAAGCTTATACATGGTATTTATAATATATATATATAATGGTAATGAAATGTTTGCATTACACAACAAGCCTTAAGAATTTAAGATTAAATAGTGGCCAGACTTATTATACTTATTATACTGTTAATAAATATTTTAATGGGGTCTTCACACCAGACTTCATTCATGCATCTATTTATTTGCGCGTAAATAGATGCGTAAACATCGAGTTTACTCGCTTCATTCGTGCTTCAAATTCGCTTATCAATAGACGTGGATTTGTGTCATGTGCAGAGCTTCCGTCTGCCCGGTGACTCTAGCTTCATAGCTAAATGGCTAACATGGATTCTATTGAGAGAGTAGCTGTGCTTTATGTGCTTTAGGAAGGCTGAAAAACAGCGTAGATTCGTTCGGCGCCGTGCTGGAGTTGACTAGGCCATTTGAGAAGTGCACCCAGCTCTGAGAGTTCATCAACTCCTACAGAAACATCTGGATGATGGAGGCTTTCAGCGGTGCTTCTAACTGAGCCGAGCTCAGTTTGATGAGCTGTTGTCTGGTGTCAGCAGGAGGATTCCCCCCCCCATTAGGACACCAACAACCGGCACTACGTCACAATCCCTAGAGCAAGCTCCTGACTGGTTAACGTGTTGCGAAAGTCCGCTAAATTTCAGATCAAACACATTTAACACTCAATTTGCACCGTTTTATTCAGACGAATCGCACCGCCGGATGTCTATTTACATCTTTGCATTGACTTAACACTTGAATCCCTCGTGCCTGATGCTTCATTGGCTTTTGGTGTGAGCGCATCATTAGGCACCAATTCTGTCCTGATTCTATTCAAATCTATTCTATTTCTTTCTTTTGTTGAGAACAAAGTGAAGTTTCACAAACTAATTTCGAGAGGAGCACGTGATATGATCGACAACAGCTGGTCCTTATCATTAATCATTAGCTAGCCAATCGGATCACTCCAAAATAACTATAAATATCCTGACTAAACTTTAGTCCCTATCTTCCCTAACATTTTGGAAAACCCCCCCTCTATCCTTCCCTTCTCCCTCCTCCTCAATTCTAGGATCAGGCGACACGGCAGCTCAGTGGCTAGCGCTGCTGCCTCACAGCAGGAGGGTCAAAGGTTCAAGTTCTAATCGAGCCAGTCTGCACTCTCTGCGCGGAGTTTGCATGGGTTTTCCCCGGGTACTCCGATTTCCTCACAGTCTAAAAACATGTGACATAAGCGAATTGTAATCAGAGTCACAAGCATTTAACGCATACATAGTGAATCGATTCTTATAGAACCACCTTATTAACCAAAGTATAGGTAAAAAACGAACTGGGGGGCTCTCGAGAAATACTTGATCTCGTATCCCCCTCCTAATGCTCAGTGACCAGGCAGCAACCTTGGGCTCATCTATCTCCGAGCTCAGGGTTCTCTCCTGGAACAGCATGCCAAACCTGCTTTTATAGTTGAACTAATCTAAGTGTGAACTCTTGAATGAAGATATTCTGAAGAATTATTGAAACTGCTAGCCACTATTTTTTTTAACTTACTACAGATGTCAATGACTACCAGTTTCCTCCATTTTAACACAATTAAAGAAACTCATAAAGGTTTGGAACCACATCTTTAAAAACAATCATAATCTGACTGACTCCATACTGATGAATATAAACAGCATGTTTGTTAACTCACAGTGCAGCGGCGGCGGCCCCTACAGGCAGGCAGGAGGTAGTGTTGGAGTTGTGTTCCCTGCTGGAGGAGGATTCAGTGGTTGCGGAGGCCGAGTCGCTCCCGCAGGCGTCCGCACATGGCGTCTGTGCTCTGGCCTGTGTTTGTGCTGCTGTTGTAACGCTGCGCTGCTCTGCTTCATTCAGAGCGTCACTGATGAACAGACCCTCGTGAGTGAGGTATGCAAGCTCCGCCTCTCCTGGATGAAGGGCGGGGCCTCCTGACTCCTCCTCCTCATCTTCATTGGCTCTGCTGTCTGTATGATTGGAGGCTGTTGTATTGTCTGCTAGTCGACTCCTCTGGCTGCTGTCCAGCACTTCCAGCACTACATTACGGATGACACTGAGTGTCGCCTAATATAAACACAATGCGTTAGACTATGCATTATAAACAATGACGACGACTGCATTACTGAGACATCTACACATATTTCCATGGTAACGCTATTTTTTTTTAAATTACTTGTTTTGTTGTTGTTATAAACTAAAATTATTAATATAGTCTTAAAGTTCCTGTGAAGGCAATTGACATACATTTTTTATTTAACGTTTGATGTAATCTCAACTGAAACATGAGAGGTTGGGACAGAGTAGCTCCTCACCTTTAAAAAAACAGTCAATAGTGTTTCGTTTTAATCACAGCTCTGCCAGTGAGAGTGGTCGAGCTCAAGCGCATCAAATGAAAAGCAAATGAAAAGAAGGGGGCGGGGCATGTCAGACACTAGAGAGCATTTGATTGGACAAGATTTGATGAGAAACTGAAGTATGAGGTGATGTCAAAAAAAGTCATTGATTATTTAGGTGGAAGTGACAAACTGCAAGATTTAGATGTTTATATCATGTTGATACACAATCGCTTATAGACAACCTTTAAACTAACATCTAAAATACTTTAACTGACCGTTAAATGAAAAATCGAAGTAAATATAAATACTTAATTTAATGAAAATTCGAAATGTTTTCTCTGTAAAAAACTGAAATGTTTTATAAACAAATAATAAGAAAAAAATGACACAATAAATGTACAGTGCAACTACTATGACTGAAAAAATATAAATCTTAAAAATATAAAATTATGAAAAAAAAACATTTAAAAATATGAAATATATGACTCAAACATCTGAAAACATCAAAATATAAAAAAATATAAAATATAAATATTAGACACTGATCTTAAACTAAAACTGAAAAATTCTGCAGATGTAAATTAAAGAAAGTTACGAATGAAGCACTGAATTTCCTCAAAATGTGATAAATAGTTGATATTAAAGATAAATATTATGTAAAAATAGACTAATAAAAAACATAAGTGTCTAAGTGTGTTCTGTGTTTGCTTTATAAGACGGACTTACCTTGATCCTTTTGAGGAACAAGATAAAGTGTTCAAATATATCCAGCAGCAGATCAAACCAATGATGAAACGCCATCAAGCGCATCTGTTCATGAATCCTGCAACACACACACACACACACACACACACACACACACACACACACAAAGTTAATGTGTATTTTGAAGAATTGCATAAACAAATCTAGTATTACATTTGAACATATAGATTAAAAACAAAATATTTGACATATTTTTTAGGAGCCTGGAATATATTTCTGGACCCTTTATGAAGCCTGTGCCCACATAATTTGATTTCTGTTTTAATCTTGCACCATGAACTGGATTTGATGATGTACGTTTCTATATTTGTATGCTTTGATGCTAATTAAAGCTGAATATTTCTTTTGTTAATCTTGCTGATTTTCAAACGATAAGTGAAAAATAAAATATATTAAAAAAACATCACATTTGGAAAAAAAAAAACTTTATTCACTAAAAGCTTATTAATGTGACATTTGTTGAACAAACTCTGATGTAGTGAACATTATTCTGAAAAGCGATCATATACAAAAACTGTAAGCTTACTGATCTGCTGTCATTATGTGGGCGGAGTAATACACAAGAGTGAAGAGGCTGTACAAGTTCTGATATTGCAGAATATCACACGGCTATCAGCCAATCGAGCCAGGATGTCGAGAATCAGACAAAACTGTTGTCTTCTGGTGAAAGTTTTATTTCTTTTATTTTGGCTAGAATAAAAGCAGTTTTAAATTTTTTTTAAACATCATTTTAAGACCAAAATTATATATATATATATATATATATATATATATATATATATATATATATATTGTAGCGGCTTCCAATTGCCGCTATTGTTGGTAGAGTGAGCAAGTTTCTAACGCGTAAAGTCAGAGTCCATAGGCAAAATAGATGCAAATAAAAACGTCTTTATTTTCCAATCAACAGAATTACTTTATCACTTTTCCTTAATCTATATGCACACTTTTCTGTTACCTTAAGTTGAGTTGAGTTACTTCACGTCACGTTAAGTTACGGTCAAAAACTGTGTGCTTCCTACCAACGCTCTCTTCCATGCAGTGAAGCTACAGTTATATAGTCTGGTACTGACACCTTGTGGCCAATCGCCAATTTACAATATATGGCTCCTACATACATACATACATATATACATATATATACATATATACATATACATACACATATACATATATATATATATATACATACATATATATATATATATATATATACATACATACATACATATATATATACATATACATACATACACATACATACATACACATACATACATACACATACATACATACATGCATACATATATATATACACACACACACGCACGCACACACGCACGCACGCACGCACGCACAATTATACCCATGTGACTCCATTATGCTTGCTTTGTTTACTGTTAGTTGCTAGGTTACCAATACTATAGTGAGCTCCTCTAACAGCTTTAGTCAGGGTTTCTGCAGGCTTAATCAAGTCCAATTTAAGACTTAAGACCCTTTTAAGACCAGCATAAACTAAATTTTAGACTTTTACATGATTAAACACTAATGATTATTTCTAATGGACAAAACAAAAACAAAAAAAACTAAAGTAATTATTTCTTAGCGACATATTTTAATGTGCCAAAACAAGAAAACACTTGTTGTGTATACACTTTTCAACATAATATTTCTTTTTTTTTTAAATGACAAGTTTGACATTGTTAAAAGTATATTAATTATGGACACAATAACATAAATAATAAAAAATTTACATTTGTTGGCTTTTGGACCAAATTGATTGAGCATAAAGTATCATATAAATGTTTTGTCGCCCTGTTATTATGATGAGGAATTGTGTAACTGATTTTAAGTTTTCTTTCCCTGATTAGGGAATTTAATTTGGAAAAAATTCCTGCAATAAATGTCGAACAGCTATTGTAAACTGCATCTCCTTGTTATAAAAAACAATTTTAAAAAAAAAGGAGTTACTGAGATGGATTGTTGGTGACTGGATGGATGCGCTTCGGCCCGATTGGGTAGCTTTACTTGGACAGAGGAAAACAAAGCCCTGTTTAAAATAATTTAAGATCAACAAGATAATATTTCAGGGCGGCGCAGTGGCTCAGTGGTTAGCACTGTTGCCTTACAGCAAGAAGGTCGCTGGTTTGAGTCCAGGCTGGGTCAGTTGGTATTTCTGTGTGGAGTTTGCATGTTCTCCTTGTGTAGTGGGTTTCCTCCGGGTGCTCCGGTTTCCCCCACAGTCCAAAGACATGCGGTATAGGGGAATTGAATAAACTAAATTGGCCGTAACGTATGTGTGTGAGTGTGAATGAGTGTGTAGGGGTGTTTACAAGTGCTGGGTTGCAGCAGGAAGAGCATCCGCTGCATTAAAAAAAATGCTGGAATAGTTGGCGGTTTAGTTGGCGGTTCATTCTGCTGTGGCGACTCCCGATGAATAAAGGGACGAAGCCAAAGCAATATAATTGAATGTAGATAATATATCAGTGAATTTAAGACTTTACGGCCTAAAATTTAGTTTTTCGAAATTTAAGACATTAAGAATATTTAAGGGGAGCCTGATTATTGGAAACAAAGCTCATTTGTTGTTATTTATTTTTTGCAAACTCTAAAAAGATCATATTAAGATGGAAACCGGGCTTGTGCTTATTATAGATATGTGAGATTTACTGAGATTTATAGTGATGTGAACTCACCTGACAGTGTCTGCATCGACCTCGCTGACCTGAGAGAGGGACTTCACAACACACTGCAGGGAGAAAATGGGAAATGATCCTCAAACATTCCCTCCTGGCTTCATCTTACACTCTTTTTAACTCGTGTACTAATCGATTTACCTGCCGGACCACGTTTTTAGCTGCGCGGATCATCTCTTCACTGTAGATGTCCAGGAAATCCAGCTTCCTCTGCCGCAACAGCCCAAACACCAGAGATTGCAAACGATCCTGGAATAAAACACACACACACAAAGGTCATATTTACACACATTTCTGGATATCACATAAAAACAACGGATAAATATGCATGTAAAATATTAAATTGCGCATAAGTATAATAAGTTCTTGATTTTAATGCAGTAAGATGTCAATAAATTACAGTGAAATATTCATTGCATAATTTCTCATTACATTTTTATGCACAAATATGCATGTTGTTATTTATCTAAAGGCTCTGTTTCCATCCACCTATTTTCATGTGCATTTTGGATAATCAAACAAAAACATGCTTGATAGAAACAGATGCACATACAGTGGGAAAAATAGGTATTGAACACATCATGCTTTTTCCCGGAAATAATAATTCTAAAGGAGCTGTTGACATGGAGTTCAACCAGATTTTGGTAAAAACCCAAACATCAACAATCTGAAAAATGAGTTGTGTGTAGTAACAATGAAATGACATGAGAAAGTGCTGAACAACTGAAACGTATTTAATACTTGATATAAAAGGCTTTTTTGGTGCTGCAGCTTAAAGACGTCATTTGATTTTATTACACAGAAATTAAGTTGTAATTAGATTTGTTTTCTTTGTATATATGGATTAGTTTGGTTGTCACCAACATCCGGGGAAAATTTCAAGTCAACGGCACCTTAAGTTTTCTGAGAAAAGTGACGTGTTCAATACTTATTTCCCCACTGAAAACACACACAAAAAAAAGTTTGCACATATCGGAGTAGGATAAACGTTTCCAGCAGTTTAAATAAAAGCGATGGTGTTGGACTGATGAAAATAGAGTCTTATTCCCAAATTATTTGTCTGATTTTCCAATTTCAGCTACATTTTAACCTTTGAATGGAAACACCATTACTACAGGAGCAAATTTAGAAGCAAATTCATTTCACGCTAATGAGATTTTCTTGATTTGATTTCTGATTCGAATAAATCTAAACATGCAAAATTGTGCATCATTTTTCCAACAATAAGTTATTAAGCTACAATAAATGAACAAATAATTCCTTTACGTGTAAAAAAAAAACCTAGTGTCAAGCCAACTTTTACTATTGACAACATGCTTGTTCTAGGAATTCACCAGCTTTTTTGGACCCAAAATGTTCGTCCTTCTCAAATCTATTGATGCAATTTTTTAGATTTTTCAAATTCAAGCTACATTTAAACCTTTGGAGGGAAACACCGTTATTAGAGCATCAACTTTAGAATCACATCACAAACAAGTTAACATTGCTAATGAGATTTTCTTAATTTGATTTCTGATTCGAATAAATCTGATCATGCAACATTGCGCATAAAGAATCATATAAGAGGGATATTTTAATAGATGATGGATGAACATATAATAATTAAATTACTTGATGCACAAGAAAATCTTGTCTCTTTTATTAAATGACAGTTTGCACCATTTTTCCATTAAATCTCAGTTTTTTTTGGACACAAACATTCAAACTGGCACGTCATGATTTTGTCAAGTTCAGTGCAATCCTGGATTAACATCTATGTTGATCCTGGAACATCATTTGGAAAATGTAATCCAGTACCTATTCCCTACCCCTAAACCCAACCATAACTGTAAATTATTCCCAAAATCAGACAGGAATAATAGTTGGGTAACACTCAAGTAGAAGTGTATAATCATAACATAAGCCTAAGCTTAACATAAACTGTAAACTTATCCCTTAATTCTGATTGACTGATTGAAATCACCATAGATGTTACTCCAGGAACATGTCCAACTTGGTGAAATCAGGTTGGCGTTCCAACCATCCCAAATTTTGAATTATATTTTCCCAATTCATGCTAAATGTTGACCTTTATCCAGAAGCACGCGCTCACGTGCTCAAACTTTTGCATTTCCAACTTGAAATTTGCATCACAAGCAGATGAATTACACTCTGCAGGCTGATTTGATTTCGGATAAGCCTGATTTGGTCCCGTGTGGTTTTGTAGTTTCATTCAGGTTGCAAAAGCTATCGGCGGCGTGGGACTCAGACTTACGAGACCAACCTTTCCAGACACCGCAGGTTGCTTTGTTATCTGTATGAGAAGATCCCACAAAGAAAAACCTCAAACCAACACAAACATGACCTGATTCTCACACACACACACACACACACACACACTCACACACACACGCACAGGGAGTATAGAGAACATTGTTGTGGTCTGTCTGTGGGTGACATGATGATATTGAAACAACATCATAAGCTCATCAATGAAATTCAGTGGCAGATTCTGCTCAATATGATAGATTTGCATATCATATTATTTTGTGTAACATATTGTTCATTCATTTTCTTGTCGGCTTAGTCCCTTTATTAATCAGGGGTCGCCACAGCGGAATGAACCGCCAACTTATCCAGCATATGCTTTAAGCAGCGGATGCCCTTCCAGCTGCAACCCATCACTGGGAAACATCATACAATTTAGCTTACCTAATTCACCTATAGCGTATGTCTTTGGACTTGTGGGGGAAACTGGAGCACCCGGAGGAAACCCACGCCATTGTTTCATATTGTGTAAAATATTATTTATTTTTCATTACTGTTAAAAAGTTGGTTGTATGATTCATTTTAAAAACAAAATGGATCAAAAGTGACAGTATACAAAGTATAACATGTTACAAACACTCTTTTTTCAAATAAGATGTTGTTTATGTGACATTTCTGTTGAAAAAAATCCTAAAAAAATGCTGGTTTCCAGAAAGTTCGGAAGTGGCAAAACTGTTTTTAACACATCATCATCATATAATCATCACATTATAATGATTTCTGATGGATTCGATTATGTTATGCTGCTATATTTTTGTTATTTGGCTAAAGATTCATTTAATTAGCTTTTTTAATTCAGATTAAAAATAAATTATTGCAATAATGCGATTAATGGTCTGTTCTGGCTCCCAAACAGAAACCTAAAGCCTGTTTTACACCGCAAGCGTTTTTTTCGGCGTCCATGTTAACAGATTAGAGCTTTCATACTGCATCACCGCGAGGTGTGATCATCGCTGAAGCAGCAGTGCTGTGAGAGTTTTGGCACTGGGTCTATTTTTGCAGCGCTGCTCAGGCTCAATTAAAGGGACAGTGCATTGATAATGGCCAAAACACATTGAATAACAATAAAAAGTAGCAATTTTACCCATTAAATGCATTAATAAGATCCACTGATTTTTATATATTTAATCAAATGAACTTAAACGATTAAATCGGCAACAAATATATATTTAAAACAATTTTAGTATTAGTTTTGCTTGAGTTGCACACTAGTTTGATCATGTATAAATATCATAATAACTACATGGCAAAAATAATATTATAACCTGGCCTACATCATGCTGACAATCAAAAACAAAATGACATGATATCACAGGCGATTGTCCTCTGACCGCGTGCACCTGAAAAGACATGAATGACACTCCTCAGCGCGTGGGAAGCAGACAGTTCTTTATGATCTCTATAATTTGTAAAATAAAGACTTGCAGGTTAAGGAAACAGCATAGGAGGAAGTTGCTATGGGCCTTGGTGCAGATGAAAAGTAAAAAACTGTGTATTTATAGATAGACAGGTAACTAGATAGAATAGACAGATAGAGCTGTGCAGAGCTGCGTGCTGCTTCTGCTCTCCATACGCACTGCGCACGCACTGCTCATGCTCTGCTTGAGCTTGCCGTGTGAAACAGGCGTAATGTGTGCCTAAATATGAACATATAGTGTATATAAAATTATTGTAAATATATATGAACATTTGTGTGCGTATTAGTATTTCTAATATTTGTATTTGATATATTTTGAAAAACATGTTGAATATATGTGCATGTATGATATATTGTTTATATATGAGAAATCTAAACTATTCCAAATATGTGATTTGCATATATTGCCATATATCAGATTTCAATATAAGTGCTTTATGCTTTTTAATTATTAAAGGATTTGTGCAATTTATCCAGATTAACTGATCTGTTTGTGTATAATCACTTTGCACCTTTAAATATTAAAGTAATGTATTGCATTCTGTAGCTAGATGTTAGAAACTAGTCACAACAAACTGGCCTAAAATACAAAAGTGGCAAAGTGGCAACAGTTATTAGTAGAGAGAAGCAGTACAAAAGCAATGTCTCTCTCTCGCTCTCTCTCTCTGTATTTTATTTTTGTCTCCCCCTTGTGGCTGTTAAGAGCTACAGCAATTTAAGTTGTCTTGAACAAACACGCTTAGATTAAACAACGAGTTATTTAAAGGGGATCTATTATGCTGCTTTATACAAGATGTAAAAGAAGTCTCTGATGTCTCTAGAGTGTGTGTGTATGTGTGTGTGTGAAGGTTCAGCTCAAAATACCACACAGATAATGATTTATAAGTCTCTGAAACTGACCCTTTTAGGCTTTGATCCTAATTGTAGCGTTTTGGTGACTGTCGCTTTAAATTCAAATGAGACTGTGCTCTTTTCAAAAGAGGGCGGAGCTACAAATGCCTGTGTGTCAGCATAGTGGCAGATTCAAAAACAAGATTAACGTCCTATGCTAATGAGGGAGAGATGGTCACTTCTGGGCGGAGCTTTCCCCCTCTGATGACACATACAAAGAGAGAAAGTGTTTCTGCAGACTATTTTTATCAAGAGTGATTATAACAAATAAGATTAATTAATTTCTACCTTTAAGCAGGACACACACCAGATGCGCTGCTCGGCACTGCTACAAGGTGCCCACATGACAGTTGGAGGTATCGCACACCAGACGCGCACATTCGCATGCTATTTAAAATGAAACTACTCAGATGGCGCTCTGTGGCGTGGCAGAAATATGAACAGTGTCCTGAGTCGTGGCTGGGCGCTGCGGACAGCCGCCGACTTGCGGTGCTAGTGTATGTACCTTGACAGAAACCTATGTTTAGAATTCTGAAATGCATGGTGTGTGACCCCCTTTAGAAGCTGGTTATATTCTCAGACTGTAGCTACACAACTGTGCTTAAAACCATTATAGAAGTGTTTTTTACCTAATAGGTCCCCTTTAGTAAACCGCATTAGGCCTAGTGGACTCTTATTTCATTAAGATGATAGAGAATCATGTGTGAATGCTGTCTGACCTTCTCCAGCACCTGACTGTCCTCCTCTAAGGGTCGGCTGAGGTCACTCTGAGCGTACGTGGAGAAATCCGCCACCATCATCTTATCAATCAGCCTCTCCATCTCACACAGCTGAGATCCCAGATGCCTGCAGACACACACACATGCTTTAATAAAATGACGAATATTGGGCAACATAATGAACATGGCACTGATAAAAAAAAAAATTATAGGTTAATAAACGGGTCATGTTTAAATAAACAAACAAAACATACACGCATATATATATATATATATATATATATATATATATATATATATATATATATATATATATATATATATACACACATTTATATATATATATATATACACATATATATATATATATATATATATATATTTATACACACATATATATATATATATATATATATATATATATATATATATATATATATATATATATATATATATATATATATATATAATAAAAAAACAAAGATGAATGTTAGCCTATATTGTCCATTGCGTCTATATAAAATTGTGCAAGATCCTTAATACATACTGTCACAGTGGTATATTGTATATTGGCCATAGACTGTAAAGTTTTTCTTTCGCTACAGAAACGTGAGCACTTTTGCAGCGCAGCATTGCTGTAACTCAGAGTATTCCCGCTGTACTTTTAAGACTGATTTATACTTTCGCCTGGCTCTGCAGTGTGAGCATACCTGTCAACATTAAGGGAAAATAAGGGATAACGGTCTAACAGTAATGCACTGAACTGACTGTGGATTGCATAGCAGGGGCAATGGCGCCTGTAATGGAAAGGAAGTGAATCCCACCGTTTATATATTTATTTATTTAAAGTGTTTTCATGCCTAAATAAAATAAAAGCACAGAATAGATTCACATTTAAGAGCAAGGAGCGTCCCCTGGTGGCTCGGCAGTATTTGTTGTGCATAAGGAGGATCGGCTCTTTAATGTTTATTGCCATCCTTTATAGAGAGATTAAAAATATGGGAGAATAATACGGGAAAATATCTTTACGGGATGATAGCGGGATAGAACTGTAATATACTGTACATTTCTTTTATACAATAAAAGTAAAAAAAGAATTGACTTTTAATTCACCTGAAGCTGTGAATGCCCTGCAGTTCCTGCTGCAGCACTTCTTTGGTGGTGGCGATGAGCTCTAGCGCCCCCACGAACTCTGACGTGGAAAGTAGCAGCTGCACGGTGGGCTGCGTCTGGTGCACGGCCGCCATCAGCTTCAGCTTGTTGTGCAGTTTGATGCAGTTGTTGCGCGTCAGAGCGTCGCGCAGCACCCGCAGCGGCCCGCGGCACATCACCCGGTCGATGGCAGCGGTTCGGGCACGGAGTTTGGCCACGGCGTCCGCGGTCTCGCGCAGCCGGTCTTGCAGCTCGTGCTGAGATGACATGGCGTGGAAAAAGGCCTCGGAGCGAAGAGAGATCTGACGAGCGATGCTCACCTCCACCACGTCCAGATAATGACTCAACTACACACACACACACATACACACAGTACACAGCTAATGAATGGAAAATGAATGGTGCAGTATGTAGGACTGACACCTAGTGGGTGTAATAGATATCGCAGTCTAAATTCAAAATAAAGGTTTGATTGGTTTGGCAGATTTAACAGTCTGTGGGAGTTTAAATTTGTCGCTTTCTCCCTCTCCATGTCTGTCATTCACTCTTTGTCTTGCCCTATCTCCTTTTGTTTTAGTATTTTTCCTTCTCAGGTACCTGCTGAATGGATAATGAGCCCGTCACTCCTCGTTAGGGTGTTTCCTTGTGGACCAATCAGGCTTCGTTCCGCGGACTTTAAATTTGACCGGCACGCCTTGATTGTTCAGTGCTGTGTGTGTGGGTTTGTTATGTACGCTCATTTCTGTTTCTGTATTATGATTTGTTCCGTGTCTCTGAACTAATCCAAAACAACTGTAAAGTCAATATGGTTTAACAGTTTATCATTTATTTACATTTAGCAGACGCTTTTATCCAAAGCAACTTACAAATGAGGACAAGGAAGCAATTTACACAACTATAAGAGCAGCAGTGAATAAGTGCTATAGACAAGTTTCAGGTGTGTAATGTCTAAGAAGCAAAGCATTAGTAATGTAAATTTTTTTTGAGAGAGAGTACAGTTAGTGGTATAGCCAGAGAGGCAGTTAAGATTAGGAAGGAAAGTGGAGACATCTTTTTTGGGGAAAAAGGAATAGGTTAACAAGTTGCACGACAGACATTTTGCCTGTAGTTGAATGAGTGTTCAGAAACATTAGGTAAGTGAATGAGCGCCGCTTTTTGTATTTTTGCTTATTATTTTAGGGAGCGTACTTTACTGGCGTCACATATGCTGAAGATTTCGATTTCTTTTTACACATTTCTATTTTCTTTAGTAAGTTTAGAGGGGATCTTGTGTTCTAGTTTAGGTGGCTGTTGGTTTTGTTTAGGTCTGTGCTTTGGCACCACTCTAATTCTTTTCCCCCCGTAACTTGTGTCTTGATTATATTTCTGTGATTGCTTCTATTTATTTTCAAATGCACTGAACAAAGGTCATACATGCTCTTTTGTTGGCTTTATTATTTTTCCTTATAGAGGAATAAAACGAATTAAGCGCTAAGATCGTCCATCCTTGTTTATTTCCATCTGTTTTCTTCAGTAATAATATAATATTCTAAATGTTACGTTTTCTCTCACTGGACACCTTTTTGAATCGTAACAGAAGAGCTGTAGAGCGTACACACTTCTCAATACATTATTTTATTTATTCTATTTTTTCTTGTGCTTTCTTGAAGATATTGTACTATGCTGTGTGCGACATTCTGTGTATTGTAAATTGGCCTTTTTATGCTCTAGTTAAAAACGTTTTTTTAACTTGGCCTCTTTGACGACGCGCACACAGGTTGCCAGATTGATGACACAAAATAACTTTAGCATTATTGTTCACTTAGCATGTTTCTTAAATATCTGCAAACATATGATGATATTTTTATGCTTTAGAAAGAACCAAAAACATACAAACAGCACTTTAGGACATGTTTAAAGTTATTTAAGCCACAGAACACATAATTTCAGTGCAACCTAAGGCCGTGATTTAAATTTATTTTTATAATATTGAAAAAAAATAATTACTTTTGATAAAAACTGTACCATTTTTAGAGGACTCACAGTTAAAAACCTAATTCACATTTAAAGTCTAAGCTTTTTGTCAAAAAAAGGCATTAAATAAACAAAAACAAAATACAAAAGAAAACCTTAATATAACAAAACTAAAAATTTATATCTAAAAAATGAAAATAAATTATGCGACAATATTAAAGAATTTAACTACTAATTACTAAAAAAAGTTAAATAAACAAAAAGTCAAATAATTGATGATGATGATGATGATGATGATGATCAGTTACGTTGCCAGATAATCAGAGATTGGCACCTTTTCCTGTAGTAACCGTGATGAAGCAACATCTCTGCTATTCTTTCCCCCAGCGACGCTGAAGTGAGACCACGGCAACACGGCATTAAAGGTGGCGGGATCATTCAGCACAAACTCCGGCTTCATGAAGATCTGAGCGAGAAAATGAACAAGCAGAGAAACATCTTACCGACCAACTCATGCATCCTCAGTTAATAAATAATACATTTATTTTAGAACACATACAGTTGAAGACGAGATTATTAGTCCTGCTGTGAAACTTTCTATTAATTTTTTTTCCCAAATGCTGTTTAATTAAGTATTTCCAACAAATCTTTACACATAACAACTCATTTCCTTTGTGTTCAGCATTGTGAGAATACATGTTTTCCTAGGTATTTTGCAAGATACTAACATTCAGATTAAAGTGCAATTCAAGAGTTCACACTTAGCTGAGGATTGATTATAAAGCTTGTTTGGCATGCTGTCCCGGGAGAGGGCCCTGAGCTCATACGATCCTCGAGCTCGGGGCTCCATCCCATTTGCAGGGCGAGCGGGGAGTTTGAGCTCAGGTAGATCTTGAGAACTCCCCTCCTCATTTACGGTTAATGGCAAATTAGAGATTGCTATGGAGAGATCCACTGCTGACTAAGAGCTCATCTGTGGTGCTAATTTGGCTTGGTCAATTTACCTATATCGCATGTTTTTAGACTGTGGGAGGAAAATGGAGAACCCGGGGGGAAACCCACTTGAGCACAGGGAGAACATGTAAACTCTGCACAGAAACGTCAACTAGCCTGATAAAGACCAATGACATTCTTCTGTGAGGCAACAGTGCTAACCACTGGACCACCGTGCCGCTCTATCTAGGAAAAGGGAGGAGGAGTTGGGGTGGGAGGGGGCTCTTCAAGCGAAGAAACTCTGGTTAGAGTTAGAAATCATCCAATTGGTGGATCATGTGTTAGCTAATGTGGGACTTCACTTATATAATAGACTTCACTTATATAAAGTTAACTAGGCAAGCTAGAGTATTAAGGCAAGTCATTGGACGACAGTGGCTTGTTCTGTAGCCGATCGAAAAGAATAATATCTTGAGGGGGGTAATAATATTGACCACAGCAGTTTTTACACTTTTTAACAACATATTTTTTGTTTATTCCAGCCAAACTGAAAGACATAAGACTTTCTCGAAAAGAAAAATATGATAGGAAATACTGTGAATCCCATCACTTGGGAAATATTAGAAAAACAAAATACAAATTTCATAGGAAAGCAAAAAACGTTGATTTATACTTCTGAATTAGGGCTGCAAAATATATGGTTTCAGCATTGATATCGCAATATGCGCATTTGCAATAGTCACAACGCAAGATATGCAATGTTAAGTCCGGATTATAGTTGACCAGGAGTTAGAGAACTGTATCTAATTAATGTCTTTATACAGAATTTACATGATTTATGCAACAAAAAAAAGTTTTTGTCTTTGTTTCTAGTCCAAATCTCTACATTTCAAAGTGAAAACAAGATTATTTCACTTACGCACTGGCAGATAATTGTGCTTGTTTTAAGGGAAAACTCTTAATTTTGGCTTATTTTATCTGAATTTTAAAATAAAACTATATTTTTTACCTGGTCTAAGAATTTGGGTTTAGATATATATGATATATTTAGATATAAAAAACCTTTTTGCATTGTGATTATTCGATTTCTGGACCTGAAAACTGTTAAAACCGTCAAATATTGCTATTCAACCATCTTGTGAAACTGTATTTATATTGCAATATATAAATCACAGAAAAATAGAATAACGCAATATCAGTTTTTTCCAATATCGTGCAGCCCTGATCTGAAGGTAACGTGATTATCTTCATTCTCACCTTGGGCACCTGCTCCAGTTCAGCTCGGGCTTTTTCTACCAAAACACACACATAATAAATCACTTTATATGCAGAAATGTAACATTCTCCACACATGGCGACACACTGATTTAATATGTGCTGGAAGTCAAGCAAAGTGTACCGTGATTGTTAGTGATGCTGGACACTGACAGATCATCTTTGTTTGGGCAAATGTTCTTACAGCGCTCGTGAATCTTCTCCCTCTGGGAGACACAAAACACACACACACGCACACACACACACACACACACACACACACAAAACAAACACACACATATAGTCAAGTGGATTTTTCATAACACACCTTCAATGAACAGAACCAAAAGCAGTTATTCTGGAGGTGACGCTAAGAGTTTTTCCTCAGCAAAAGACACTGGGTGGAAAAGCAAGGGTCATGAAAGCTTCAGAAAACCAAGTGTGCGCAAACACACAAGGATTTTTTTTTTCAGGAGCTCAGGGTACATATAGCACACACATACATCCATGTCACAGAATGACATTTAAATAAGTGGAAAATAAAATATTGACCTTAAAAATGTTTTTAAAAATGATTTTGTAACAAATAAGATATTCTCCAGAAGAAAAAATGTTATCAGAAATACTATGAAAATTTCCTTTATCTGTTAAATATCACTTGAGAGATATTTGAATAAGAATAAATATTTCACAGGATGCGTGTGTGTGTGTGTGTGTGTGTGTGTGTGTGTGTGTGTGTGTGTGTGTGTGTGCGTGTGTGTGTGTGAATTATTGATGTGAGTGTGTTCACCTGAGCCGTGTCCTGCAGGTATGAGCTGAAGTGTTCTCGGGTGATGTTGGGCAGGTAGAATGAAGGCATGACTTCGGTCTCGCTGAAATCCAAACCCCAGGTCTTCGTGAAGAAGTCGGACTCTCTCTTAGCCAGCCGGGGGTCATTGAGGGCCGCGGGGAGATTCACTTTAGAGTTATACACAGTCCAGCGGTGCTGATCGGCCACCACCGACGGACCCTCGCACAGACCACCGCCATCACCTGTGCGGAAGACCACCAAGGGTTACTACACTTCATATTAAGGTTGATTTTTATATTCAGTGCCTACAGAAAATCAGCACACCCCTTTGAAATAATGACTTTATTTGACGACATACAGCCTGAAATCAAATCACATTGCAATTAACTTTTGCAGCCTTTCAAATGTTTTTGTGACCTTCTAACCTGTCTTTCTACACCTTCTACACCAAGGTCTTTTTAAAGGAGGGTGTAATGCGAGTCAAATTATAGATTTTCTATCTATCTATCTATCTATCTATCTATCTATCTATCTATCTATCTATCTATCTATCTATCTATCTATCTATCCATCCATCCATCCACATTTCTATCTATCCATGTATCTATCTATCCATCCATCCATCCATACATGTTTCATCCATCTACATTTCTATCTATCCATCCATCTACGTTTTTTTCTTTCTTTCTTTCTTTCTTTCTCTTTCTTTCTTTCTTTCTTTCTTATCCATTAATCTACATATCACCCATCCACATTTCTATCTATCTATCTATCTATCTATCTATCTATCTATCTATCTATCTATCTATCTATCTATCTATCTATCTATCTATCTATCTATCTATCTATCTATCCATCCATCCATCCATCCACATTTCTATCTACCCATGTATTTATCTATCTATATATCTATCTATTTATCCATCCATCTATCTATCCATCCATCTATCCATCCATCCACCCACATTTCTATCTATCCATCCATCTATCCATCCATCCATCCATCTATCCATCCATCCACATTTCTATCTACCCATGTATTTATCTATCTATCTATCTATCTATATATCTATCTATCTATCCATCCATCCATCTATCTATCCATCCATCTATATATCCATCCATCCACATTTCTATCTATCCATCCATCTATCCATCCATCCACATTTCTATCTATCCATCCATCTATCTATCCATCCATCCATCCATCCACATTTCTATCCATCCATCCACATTTCTATCCATGCATCCATCTATCCATCCATCCACATTTCTATCCATCCATCCATAGATCCATCCATCCATCCATCCATCCATCCATCTATCTATCTACATTTCTATCCATCCATCCATCTATTTACGTTTCTATCTATTTACATTTCTGTCAATCTATCTATCCACCCATCCATCCATCCATCCATCCATCTATCTCTCATTTCTTCAGTCTGGAGAGATGAAAAGCTATAAAACACTGACAACAATCATCTTTATAGTATTAGGCAGGACACACACACACAGACAAATGAAGCGTTTCTTACCGGTGGGCTCTTTAGGACAAACGTCCGGCAGCGAGCGGGCCGTCCGGTAGTGTTTGGGGGCCAGTGGAGGCTCTCTGTGTTTCCGGAAAAACCCATCGCTGGTTCCTCCTCCTGCTCCACTGCACTGAGGGATCGGCGACGAGCCCTGATTGGAGGACATCACTGCAGATCCTCACTGGAGACACACACAATTAAAGACAGAGAGGATGTGAACACAAATCAACATCCTGGCAAATAAGGAAGTTCCTACTGACTTCACTATAGTATTATGATCAAGTGTGAACCAGAATATTGAATAAAGGCCAGTGATTTCCTCCAATATCTAGCCTTAAAATCCTCGCTGGAGACACACATCAACATCCTGGCAGAGCAGGAAGTTCATACTGACTTTACTATAGTCTCATTATGAACCATAATATTGAATAAAGTGTGGCAATTTCCTCCAACATCTTGCCTTAGAAGCCCAAGTGGTTACAAACTGAAAGCGAAAGCAAATTTTCTGATTTAGTTTAAAGCTTAGCAACACAATCAGTGGATTTACTTGCATGGATTAATTGTTCATCTTAAGAAAAGCACGGAGTATGAAACTATAGTCTGGCCTAGGGCTGGGCGATATGAGCAAAATCTCATATCACGATATAATTCATCTCATATGTTATATATTCTGATATAATATGATACCATTTAATTAATTAATAGTTTATGCATATTGACCAAATGTAAAAGACATCAGCTGTCACATCCATAGTGTCACATTTCACAGCTGTCACATCCCTAACGGAAAAGTGTCACATCCATAACGACCCTTTTTCCTCATAAATGCAAAAATGTCAAATAAAATAAAATCAATCATGTTTGTTCTATAGTGAGCCGACTCATATCTGTTTGATTATCACTGTTTCTTTTGGGTTGTGTAGTTTAATTGACAGAACTTCTACAAAGTATGTTGTATGCTGTAAACTCGCAAACTTTTGTTGTCACATCCATAACGCATGTTTATTTTCCTAATATAAAAATGTAAATTAAAAAATGTTTACAGACTGATATTTTTATGATCTCATAACTTTGTGGTTAGTTGTTTTGGAAAATATAAAGAGATGCGTCAATATAATGTTAACGTATACTTTCTATGTGAATTTATGTTTTGAGTTTTTACTACAAAAGTCACATCCATAATGCTGGAATTGCTCATAAATATATATATATATATATATATATATATATATATATATATATATATATATATATATATATATATATATATATACATACATATATATATATATATATATATATATATATATATATATATATATATACATACATATATATATATATACACATACATATACATATATATACATACATATATATATATATGTATATATATATATATATATATATATATATACATATATATATATATATATATATATATACACACATACATATATATATATATATATATATATACACACACACACATATACATATACATTAGGCTTGTGCCGGTATTCGGTAATGCGATAAATCACGGTAATGAATATGCACGATATTGTTATCGCGGGCACTTCAAAATACCGTGAAAAATAATAGATCCGAATTTATATTCTTAGAACGCGCCTTAGCTTATTTTCCATCAACCGCTTGAAGAAACACTGCGTATATGCTGCGCAGAACTGATGCGCACTCTGATTTAAACAATCCCCGCATGTAGAAGCCCTGTGTGTGCAGTGCGCGCCGCCGCTGCCACCGCACTATTAATCCTCACACGCAGGCCATCTGGCAGACTGGGCACTTTCCCGGTGGGCCGACGTACTTTTTGGGCCGGGCTGATCATCGTCTTATGATCTGATCGGCCCATAAAAGGCTTAGCAGCCTATCGTTTTTGTTCTGCCTTATTGATTGACGCTGCTGTGATCTGTGACTCTCTGAAAGTAGATGCTTTTTTTCCCGGACAGACAGACCGGGCCGGTCCATGTGACACTCTGCAGCCCATTGGTTCTTTTCGGTATTGACATTGGGCTGGCCCAATCACAAACTCCTATTTTGGACTCCGTGTGAGCGTGCGTCGTCTGTGTGTATTTGTCAAAATAGTCGAGAGTCAGAGAGAAGAAACGCAAGGGAGGCGCAGAGAAATCGCGGGAAATACACCGGCGTTTCATTTAGCGATTCTGAAAAGTTCTCTGTTCATTCTAGTACACGGCTAAAAACGCAAATCACGTGACCACACACTCTCTGCCCAGAGCTGCAGCCACTAGTTCAGCGGGTGAGCATAAACCCCAGGTCAGAGTATAGTGCATGTCAGACAGTTCATCTGCTGGGTGATCTCATCTCACTATAGTTGTTAAACGTGATATTGAATTCATCTTGTTGTCTCTATCTAACAATTCTTATGTCTTTTGAATCACTTGTTCTCAGTTAACTGTTTTGGCTGAGTGCAAAGATAAGCTAATATATTAATTTATGTAACCACATACACTGATTCTGCACATTGACTGATTGCTAACCTTTATCGTTTAAATTTAATGTACGTTATACTGTTATAATGGCCTTTATTGGTTATTAAAACTGATATTCTGCAAAAGAGACAGGGTAAAGTTCATTCTTTTCAATGGAAATGAAAGGAGACAGTTATATTTAAGCCTTGTTTTGTTATAAATATGCAGTGTGAAGATGATGCTCATAAAAATATGCAGCTACACGAGGCTGTTTGGTGTCTGTTAATCATAATATCAAAATGAAACAAATTTGACTTATATTATGTTTTCATTGTTTAGATAGTGAAACAGCAAGCAGGATGAGGTGAAAGAGGTTAAAATGTAACACTGTTCCCTTTGAAGATTTACCCATGCATTAGCAGGCAGTTTTTGTTATGTTTATTATTGAATATAGGCTGATTGAATAGTGTATTGAATAAGCTAAATTGACTGTAGTGTATGAGTGTGTGTGAATGAGTGTGTATGGGTGGTTTCCAATATTGGGTTGTGGCTGGAAAGGCATCTGCTGCATAAAACATGCTGGAATAGTTGGCAGTTCATTCCACTGTGGCAACCCCTGATAAATTGGGACTTATGCGAAGAAAAATAAATGAATGAATAGTGTATTTTTTTTAGAACTCAACAAATATCTTTATGGACAGTATACAGAAATTAAATTGAAATTAAATTGAATTGCCCCAGTCCAGCCCTGGTTACACAAAGAAGAAGCATGGCGGAAGGAGGAACGCTGCCGACACTTTATCCCCCTTCAAAAAGGTTAAAGTCAGAAGTTTGGAAATATTTTGGGTTCCAAAAAAAATGCAGAGGGATTACGAAGACGGTTTCCCTTTTGCACATTCACTTTGATATAATTGCTCAAGTTTACTTTTATATTGTGTAATGTTTTATTTATATTTATTTGTATTTAAATGTTTGAAGTACTTTTAGTTAATTAAAAAGTTATTAAAGTTTTGTTATTGAAGTTTTTTGTCTTTTTTTACCTGTTTCTCTAGTAAAATTACAATATCGTGATAATACCGTATACCGTGATAAAAGCTCAATCAATTAATCGCAGCATGAAAATGTGATACCGGCACATGCCTAATATACATATATATATATATATATATATATATATATATATATATACACACACATATACATATACACACACATATATACACATATACATATACACACACACATATACATATATATACATATATATATATATATATATATATATATATATAAATATATAAATATATATATATATATATATATATATATATATATATATATATATATATATATATATATATATATATATATATATATATATATATACACATATACATATACACATATATATATACACATATACATATACACACATATATATATACACGTATACATATACACATATATATATATATATATATACACATATACATATCTATACATATATATACACATATATATATACACAGTGTTTCCTTTAGGATTTTTTCCAGCTGTGGCGGCAGGCCTTTTTTACACAGATCTACTAACTACCTGTGGCGTTATTTCAATGACAAATGTTGTGAGAGCAGTATTATGAGTCGAGATCGCATTTATGTAATAGCCTACAGCATGCGAATCTCTTTGCTTGCACGCCGATTTCCTCTGCTCGTGCACAAAGCTTCTTGCGCGCCCTCAAATACGCGCTGCGCAAGCGCAGACAGTGTTGCCAGGTTTGGCCGGTTTTGAATTTATTTTTGCAGGTAAACGGTGACATGGGCTGGAAATTTGGGCGGTTTTGCCAGTCCCGGTCTGCCCTCATAAACCTGTTTTGATCTCCCAAAGAGATGCCATAGCCCCCGTTCTTCACATACATATGCTTAGAACAGTGTACAAACGCTTGTGATGTCGACAGCTTTTGGGCTGGAAACAGTCAGCATCATCTGGCAACACTGAGTGCAGATTTTCTTGTGCGCTCTCAAATAAACGCTGCTGAGGTGTGATTTAGTGCGTTTATGTAACGAGTATGTCTCCCAACGTTTATTAGATTTGCTAGGAATATTTATGAATGTCTCCAATAGACCTACAGAGCGGTATTAATGCGTCCTGAAGTAAAGTGAAACGGCTATATGTCGTGTTTGCTGGCCTCACGCATAACCTTAAAGGGTTAAACAAATGACGCACAGCACTACTACGGTCGGTTACAGAAAGGTTCGCACTGTTATAGTTCACTTGCCCTTTAATACGTTTTGGTGCGATTATCACCCGCTATTACAAAAATAAAATGTTTTGAATGAGAAGCTGTAATGTAGCCGTGGCGGGATGAATTTTGGCGTGGCGCCCAACCATGGAAAAATGAATGTAGCGGAAACCATGTATATATATATATATATATATATTTTTTTTTAATACAATCAGAAATGTACTTATTTATATGCAATCATATTTCTTCTTTTATTTAGATCTGCAGGGCAAATGTTTGATTATAAATGCAAACATAAATATTAATGAAATATAAAACACTTTTCAAAAACTAATGATTACAGGTCCAACATAAAAATACCCCAAAATAAAATGCAATACAAACATTGTACTTTCAAGATGAAGACTCTCTCACTTTGCTGCTATTCATCTTTCTGTCTGCATCCCCATAATGGCTCACTGCATTTGGCCTGATGCTTAAAAATGTTTTCAAGAGTCATTTAAATAATAAAGTAAAAAAAAGTTTTTATTTAACAGTAAAAAATAAATAAAAACTAATGATACACACACATATACACATTTTTACATACAATATTTACCGACTCTTTAAACTCTGGAGAAGATTCTTTCTACTTCTGCTTAATAATAAGCCCACAGTGGGTATAAAAATAACTGAGTCAGAGTGAAAAACACAAAAATAGATGATGAAGTGAAACGCGACGCAACACTCAAACACACACATCCTGCAGGTGTGTGTGCAGTGATCGGAATCATCATCTCAGCATGTTTAATGAGATGTTCAGACTTGAATGTAAAAGTGAGATCTGCTGCAGAAGAATTGAAACACACACACACACACACACACACACACAGTCAGTCTAACCATTCAGAATGAGAAACGAAAGTGCTGAGGTTTCACTAGAACTTGCTGTGGTCTGAGCTGAGCTGTGACAATCACCAACATACTCGAGGAAACTGCAGGAAGACAGAAAAACACCACTGATAGCAAACGCACACTAACTGCACGCCAAACGGATGTTCATTCACTGATGAATCAGTCTCTCCAACAGCTGTCAAGAGCTTATCAGAGTCTTACTTCACCCCAAATTAAAATAAATATAAAACTATATTAAATACTATTCATCTGCATTACCTGCATTTCGTTGCCTTGTACTTGTACATGTGTGATGACAATAAATTGAATCTAATCTAATCTAATCTTTGCTGTCATCTGGACATATTTTCTTCAAATTCTTATTAGTTTTATGAAAAAGAAAGAAAGAAACTAATATATTTATATAATTGCAGCATTTAGTGGAAATGTAATCCCTATTAGTATTTTTAGTGATGCACAAAATACCGAAAAAATTGTTGTTTTTGCGATAATAGTGTTTGAGAAATTACATTTATTTTATGCACTGTTTGTTTATCTATATTGCGACTTCCTGATTTGTCCTTAAGTCGCTAGAGAGGCAGTGAAGGTCCTTTGAATTTGTGACGCGCTGATGGCTGAGACAGACACGCTGAGCCCAAGATGTTATTAACAAAACTTTATATATTGTTGAAACATGACAAACAAAACATCAATTTGTGGGTTAAATACCCGTTGTCTATGGAGCTGATTATTGCGTTGTATAGGGTTGTTTCGTGTGCTGTGGCGGTCAACAAAAAATACAGCTACCCCACTGTCCTTCTCTCCTCCTAATATCTGTGTGATTGTGCACGCACTTTATTTGCTCTAGCAGGTGCAAGGTAGGCCCACGTGACTAAAAACATAAAACGTCACTGTGAAACCCGAACTAATCAGTATACAAATAAACATTATAATTGAATGAAAAGTAATATGGCTCCTTTAATCTATTTTTGACCAATCAGATTGAGACGTGCTATCTTTAGCCCCGCCTCCTCAGTTGCTAGTTGCGGTTCTGCTATTGGCTGGAAAGCTGAACCCAGAGCCAAAAGAAACAAGTGGGCGGAGTCGAGACGAGAGATTAAAATGACAACAGCCAATCAGAGTCAGAATATCTGCGCAGGTTTTCGCTCATTCATAGTGTTTTAATGACTAAATGTTTGCAGCTAGTCTTTAAGTCTGAATTAGAATAAATTCGATCTGAAAAATTAATTTCACCTGTTTACTATCATTAATTTAAAAAAAAGCATTTTTAAAAGCATTGTTTTAAACAATAGTAAGTATATAGTTAAGTAGTTAAGTAACAATATCAAATTTAGCATATTTTCCTAGTATCATGCAGCCATAGTATTTTTATTATTCATAGAATTTTCACAACGTTATAGATTGCCACATATTATGGCATTTTTTATTTTTATTTTTAGACTTCATATTTCATGACTAGAGGTTTCGTACATTTTAATTGTTCGCATTGCAACACTAACCCTAAAACTAGGCTTTTCCCCTCAGTATTCTCATAAAATAAATAAAAACCAATGTACTTTACAAATAAATGCAGTATTTCCTGGACAAACGCAATCACGAGAAGGCATTCATGTCAGCCCAAACATGCTGACACTATTTAAACATTTCTTATGCTTATTTGTGCACTATTATTGACAATTACGATCACAGTGCACATCATAATAACCTTGACAAAAAATACATACATTTCTATGTTTTGGCCAAGCGGAAACCTCCCGCTCTCTCTCGGGAAGCCAATACGGAAGTAACTGAAACTGCAATTCATCAAAATTCCGCTAGTCCTGGCTCCATAATAGAGCAAGTTGCAATTGAGCCCACTGTTAGAATGGCCAACTTTACAGCAGAAAAAAAGGTGTTTACAGCCTGGTACAAAGAACGATTTTGGGTCATATAGCTATTATAACCCATCATGACAACTGTGAGGGGGTGAATTTTTTTATACCTCATCCATTTCCTTTATATTAGGTTATATTAAGTTTGCATAATTAAGGGCGTGGCCACTTGAGTGACAGCTAGGTCTCGCTGGTCGCCGTCACTTCACCTCAGCTGAATCCGGCAGATTAGCCACTGATCTCGGCATATTCATCGTATTTTTGTTTTGTTTTATGTGGCTTTACACAGTCAGCTGCCTTTTGGACTTATTTCTTACAATTATCAGATGATATGGGATGCTGTGTGCATTTAATTGTGCTCACAAACCATTCACGTGATCTCCGTTTCCCATGTGAGTAAAGTTATATTCTTATACACCATCTCTATAAATGTGTGTGTTTTATTTAAGATCATTTATCATTAATATTTTTCTTTAGACCCATAAAGCACTCCAGAATGTGACATTGATTAGCTGTAGGCTCTAGAACAGTCATTTAAAGCGTTATCATACAGTGTTATGCTGGAGTTCATCAATAGTCTTTATTTACTAACACAGACTATATCTGAAGTGTTTGGAAGTAATTCGCGTTTTCCTCCTGTAGAAAAACATCATAAGAACAATATTTAGAGGCTCAATGTATTACTACAGTGTTTTTAAAAGTCTAAACACTTTATTGATATAGTGTACAGCCAAGCACATGTGGTCAGAACACAAACGAGTCACAGGTAATGAAGTATTAAGCGTTTCTCCCAAAGTAAAGTCTGTCTGCCAGGTCTAAGCAAAGTGCCAGCAGGTGTCTGTAGCTCCGCTCACTCTCCGCCTCTTTGCCCTTGTTTGGTATCCCGCCGTGGGTGCGATGACGCGCGAACAAAATGGCTACGGTTGGCCGCGCCTACTTGTAGCTTCTTTTGCGTTCTTCAGAAACCTATGGGTGACGTCACGGATACTACGTCCATATATTTTACAGTCTATGGATTTGGCGCCCTGATGAAGAGGAAATCCAGCATGAAAGGAAGAACTCTGCAGTTCACCAGACACATAAAATTAACTATATAAACTATTTTCTCAATTTTAATGCAGGAAAATGCGTACTTTTTCAATGGATCTCAGATCTGTTAGGATGTGTGATTGAACTATTCTTGAAAATGTGTCGTTAGATTATCTGTAAATTATAAAAGCGTTTCCTCAAATTTACAAAGCTTTGCTGGCATATGTGGATTTTGAGGACTTTCATTTAATTTAATAATGTGATGGAGGTTTTTGTTGGTTGTTAAACACTTACTGTTATTAATACTTTCCCCGAATTTAACTGAATTCCCATCTATGTTAAAGGATTCGGATTTCTGCCTTCCAATCCATCTCAGCATGGATCAACGTTTATCCTTTTCTCATCATCCTGTTTCTCATTGTTTTTATTAAAGATGATTACTGAATGATGAATGAAGTTAACACCGCTTAATATAAGAATGTTCAGTGCGTTTGCCTGTCTCTTTATAACTATTTTTAGGAGCCACCAAACTTGGTCAGAGGTCACGGAGACCTCGAATGAAACTGAAGGGCTGAGGACTGGAAACAACGGTTACTATTGTTATTTCTATGAGTTAACACTATCCAAAATGTCTAAAGTGATTTAGCTGTTTTTACGGTTAATTATTTTAAAGTGATTCTACTTTTTATTTAGGATAGACTTTGTGTAGTAAGGATATTATAATTGCCCGAATGTAGATTATACCAGTTTTTAACCAGTTTTGATAAAGACGGTTGAGAGGACGCTCAGCCTTGGGTAAGAAACAGAGTGTACTTTAAGTGTGTGTGTTCTATTTGATTATGGATCTGTTCAACAGGTCTGGAGTCAGCTCTAAACAGTCTAGTGGATGTCTGACGTTTATATGCTTAAGATTTTGTTCAGAATTGTACGCACGCACCCACGTGGACATTTTCCTAGTCTATCTGTGTTTTAACCAATCAGGTTACAACATCTATATGTATGATGCAGTTAATGACGTTATGTGAGAGTATAATTGCTATTGATTTGTGATTGTAAGCAGAGCGGCCTAGGAACTCATGCGAGTGTTAAAGCTGACTTCTGCTGATGAAACTGCAAACTATCTTCAGTAAACTTGATTTATTCATTTGATTCATCTGACAGACTGCTCATTCTTTGGGTTAAAACTGTAAATTCACCCCTACATTGTGCACCTGTAAACCCCTGTATTTTCTTGTTTTTATTTACATTTATTCATTTATTTTTGGTTGTTGTTTGGTTATTTGTTTACCTGTTGTTGTCATTGTATCATCACTATTTCGCAAGCATGTTATTTCTTTATAAAAGTAAAATCCTAATAAAATATATATAAAAAGCTACATAAATGAATGATTTCTGAATGATAGCATATGACAGATGAAGTGCTGATTCAATCAAATCAGACAAATCAATCAATAAATCAATCAATAACTCTGAAGAACAATTTAATAATAATCATGGCTGGTTAAGTTGGCTGTTTACACACTGTTAATAATTTCGCTGATTTAACTGAACTCCCATGTATCGTCAACTTAGAATTATAAGGTTGTGTCTGACATTTTTGTCAAAATTGAGTTATTGACATATTCTTATTTCATGACAAATTATTTACATTATGGGAAGTTGTTTACATTTTAAGACTTTTCATTTAAAAAACAAATGTCATACTGTTTTCTATTGAAATGCAAAAACTTTGAAGCTCAAAATCTCTAAATCATTCAGAATGCAGATAGAACCTTATAATTCCAAGGTGACTGTGTGTGCACCTGTAAACAACTGTATTCTCTTGTGTGTCTTGAGTGATTTTATTTTAATTTATTCATTTATTGTTGTTGTCATTGTATCGTCACTATTTCACAAGCATCTTATTTCTTTATAAAAGTAAAAACTTAATAAAATATATATAAAAACTACATAAATGAATGATTTCTGAATGATAGCACATGGCAGATGAAGTGCTGATTCAATCAAATCAGACATATCGATCAATAAATCAATCACTAACTTACAACCAAGCCTATTTGACTTAAATCCCCTCATCTCGACAGCTAATGAGAAAAACTGTGTTTGATGAACTAAATATTTACATTACTACGAGTCCTCTGTAAATATGCCTAAATAACGCAAATGACAGCTCATTCATCATCTTATTTTAATTATTATTAACGTGTTTAAGCTTCACTTGTAAGCACAAACTACATCTTTACCTTATTCATTAGATGTCCGATATAATTTTTAGTCAGTTATTACTAATAATTCGTGATTAAATCACTTTGATAAGCAAAACAAGCAGCTTGTCGCTTTAATAACACGTCTCCTTCATCTTAACACGCACTCACACGTCTGTTTAATCACATTAAGAGCAAAAATGGGTGTAATTTCAGACGGTTTTACGGTTTATTCATCAGTTTGACGTGCCGTGTTATTTCAACGTAATGAGCTGCTGCTGCTAGCCCGAGCGCTAATCATAAACATAAACAATCCGCTTCAGCGCCATTAAAGCGCCTCCGTGTCCGTCAGAAATACCACAGCGAGTGTTTATCATGTCAAATACCTGTTTAATGCAATAAAGCAGCTCCTGGCGATCATAATACCGTCGGAATACCTCTCACATCCTCACAGACGGGCTCATATCACACACTCAGCGTTCACCGGCCCATAATGCACTACGCGCGAAACGCGGATACTTCCGGTTTATGCTGTCAACGCTTAAAAGATGAATCACTCCGTTGTCATGCGGTCTTACGATTCGATGTTTACAACATCGAAAACATAAATATATATATATATATATTTAATTAGCCGAATTAGGTGTGATGCAGGATTTTTTTGTTTTCATTTTGATACTTTTGCTTCAATTTATGAATGTCAATGTTCATCTTCTGTTTTAAGGGTATTAATAAATGTATACAGGCTAATAAAATACACTTGATTAAATATATACATTTTTAAAAAGGCTGTAATAAAACTTTCTGTATTTTTCGAGCACTAGAATACGCAAATATCGTCTTTTTTACCATGTTTTACAGAAAACACAGGCTGAAATATGAGCTATTGTAATAAAAGTTTGTACACTAGAAAATCTTAACGAGTATGAATTATTATTTGATTAATTGTTAACATTACTTAATTTAAGGATCATTTGGCACCAAAATACTCATTGTATTTAAATTTTTTATACTTTGCAGAAAAATCCTTTTAACCAATGGGTTGGTAATTAATTAAATTAATAAATTAATTAAATTGTTTAACTTAAATATTAAATAAAAATATAAACTAATTATAACTTTTAAAATTAGATTGATCACTAAAGTGCAATTTTATGAGGACTGCAAAATGGGATGTTTAATTTCTGGCCCATAAATATGGTGGATATAATACACTTTACCTAAATTAAAACATTATTCATATACTGAATGAAATTGGGTGACGCAGTGACGCAGTAGGTAGTGCTGTTGTCTCACAGCAAGAAGGTCGCTGGTTCGATCCTTGGCTGGGTCAGTTGGCGTTTCTGTGTGGAGTTTGCATGTTCTCCCTGCATTCGTGTGGGTTTCCTCAGGGTGTTCCAGTTTCCCCCACAGTCCAAAGACATGCAGTACAGGTGGGTACAAATTATAAATGCCATTTATTCAGATTTAACCCTTTCACTGCTTTCCTTCTTTCATTCATTCAGTCTAGATCATTCATTCTGTCTGCCTTTTCTGTTGCATTTGATTAATTAGTTTAATTCATATTCATTATATCCTTCTGATCATTCATTTTCACTCCCCCATCCATCCATTCATTCATCCATCCATTCATTCGTTCATATATCATTCATTCATTCATTCATTCATTCATCCACTAATCCATTGACTCACTCATTCCTTCATCCATCCATTCATCCACCCTTCTGTTCACCCATCCATCCATTTGTTCTTATTTATCATTCATTTATTCTTTCATCAGTCCATACATCCATTCATTCATCCATCCATCCCTTCATTTATTCACTCTTCCATTCACTCATACATTCCTTCACCCATCCATCCATTGATTCATCCACCCTTCCATCCAATCATACATTCACCCATCCATTTATTCATCCATCCAACCCTTGTCCCATCCGTCCATCCACCCACCTATCGATCCATTCAACTATCCACCCATCTATTCATCCATCCATTCACCCATGCATCTATTGATCCATCCATTCATTCATCTATCCATCCCTTCATCTATCCACCCATCCATTTATCCATCCACCCACCCACCTATTCGTTTTTCCATCCATTCATCCATGCACCTATTCATTTATTCATCTATCCATTCATCCCTTCATCCATCCATTCATTCATCTATCCACCCATCCATTTATCCATCCACCCACCCACCTATTCGTTTTTCCATCCATTCATCCATGCACCTATTCATTTATTCATCTATCCATTCATCCCTTCATCCCTCCATTCATTCATCTATCAACCCCTTCATCTATCCACCCATCCATTTATCCGTCCACCCACCCACCTATTCGTTTTTCCATCCATTCATCCATGCACCTATTCATTTATCCATTCATCCCTTCATCCATCCATTCATTCATCTATCCACCCCTTCATCTATCCACCCATCCATTTATCCATCCACCCACCCACCTATTCGTTTTTCCATCCATGCACCTATTCATTTATTCATCTATCCATTCATCCCTTCACCTATTCATTCACCTATTCATTCATCCATCCATCCATCCATTCATATATTTTATATATTATGTCTAATTTACCATTTTAGACATAAAAATGCAGAAAAGGTGTTTTATTGAAGTAATTTTATTCCTTGAGAATAATACAGAAACATAATAACCTCCTTTCAAACTCACTGCTGATGAAAGTCATTGGCGTCTCTGAGGTGATAATCTACTGCGGCCTGAAACAGGCACAAATGGAAAGAAAGTGAGGCAGAAGAACTGATTAAGCAGGTTTTCACACCCATCAAAGTGTTTCACACAGATTCCTAGCATGTTTTCTGATAAACAGCATCAGTGTTTGTTATTTGTAAGGCATGAGCAGCAGGAAGATCGAGCACAGAGCCTTTAAACAGTAAAGTACTGAAAGCGCAACAAACATTCTTCAAAATAAAAGTCCATTATTGGCAATAATACTTCCTTCACTTTCAGAAATAAAGATACCAAATGGTGCGCTGAAAAAAATATCTGTTAATTAATCGTTTCTCTATTTTGTGAATCACAAGTGTTTATTCATGTATTTTTACAGTTGTGAATTGCATTATGGGATGTTGATCTCTGTCGACTTTTGATGTTGAAAAATCAACTCTACAGTTTAACAAAGTGACGTGTATTGACAATTGTTTGCTATAATATAATGTATAAGAAATAATAAGTCTGTAAAGAAACAAAAACACGAGGCGAGGCAGTGGTGCAGTAGGTAGTGGTGTCGCCTCACAGCAAGAAGGTTGCTTGTTCGAGCCTCGGTTGGGTCAGTTGGCGTTTCTGTGTGGAGTTTGCATGTTCTCCCTGCATTCGCGTGGGTTTCCTCCAGGTGCTCTGGTTTCCCCCACAGTCCAAACACATGCGGTACAGGTAAATTGGGTAGGCTAAATTATCCGTAGTGTATGAGTGTGAATGAGTGTGTGTGAATGTTTCCCAGAGATGGGTTGCGGCTGGAAGGGCATCCGCTGTGTAAAACATGTGCTGGATAAGTTGGCGGTTCATTCCGCTGTGGCGACCCTGGATTAATAAAGGGACTAAGCCGAAAAGAAAATGAATGAATAACAGAAAATGTGCTGCAGTTTATTACAAGATTTCTGTAGTGTAATATACAACACCAAGCCAAATATTCATGAAAGTCACTCTTTCAAACTTTTTAAGCTAACAGAAATGCTCGCAGTGTGAAAACCTCTTTTGTTGTTGTTGTGCGTTTTTAATTTGCGATTTCCATTTGCACAATTCGTAGAATCTAAACTGAATATCTTAAATCAGCACCGAATATCTTCAAACACAGTCTCAGATGCACAAACAAACCCACAGTTAGTCCAGCGGCCCCTGAAAGATCAGTCTGACACGCTTCATGTCTCCCACGAAAGTCCGGGTAAAATTTGTGTGCTCCATGAAGACTCAATGGAAACGGTGTTATGTAATGGAACAGTAATGGAAACCCTTTTTGTCTTGCATATTTTAATTTCGCAAGTTTAGTATACTCTGAAGTGCGAAACCCTTTTTATTGCATATTCTCAATTTGGTTTTTTTGCACAATTTAAAGGCTATAACAAAAATGTTCCTAGTATGAAACCTCTTTGTGTATTGCATATTTTCAATTCGCCATTTTAACTTACGCAGTCTGAGGACTAATGAAAATGCTCCTAATTTAAAAAAAAACTTTTTGTATTGTGTATTTTTAATTTGCCATTTGAATTTGCGCAATTTGAAGGTTAAAAGAAATGTTCCTGATGTGAAAACCTCTTTTTGTATTCTGTATTTTAAGTCGGAACTTCAGTTTGCTCTGAAATGCTTGTAGTGTAAAAACCCTTTTTAGTATTGTCTATTTTCAATTCACAATTTCAATTACCACAATTTAAAAGGTAACAAAACATTCCTAGTGCGAAACAGAAATATTCCTGATGTGAAAACCTCCCTCCTGCGGCATCCCAATTCACATACTATCCATCTTAAATAGTATTGACGAGTGTGTTCCAAAACGTAGTATGTCAAAAAGAGTATGCCAAAGATTCCCGCATGCTCTACTATTTCTGTTAAAAATTCAAAGTGTGTCTGTGCCAGTGGTGTAGTGCTTAGTGCGTGGACACATGCACTCCGGCGCTCACGGCGACCCGAGTTCGATTCCCGCCTCGGGGTCCTATGCCGATCTTTCCCCTCTCTCTGCTCCCCATTCTTTCCTGTCAATACTCTCTACTGTCCTCTCAAATAAAGGTCAAAACCCCTGAAAAATCATTCTAAAAAAAAAAATTAAAATTGTGCAAACATTGCCCACAATACACAGTGTGGTGAAAGTGAATTTGGTTAGACCTACAAATTCTGAGGAAAAACGTAAACAAACTACAAAAATGGTGGACGCTTTTAGCCAAAAGTTTGCATAATCTTCGGTTACACATTTAAAAGCATGCTCTTTCTTCACAAACAGTACAGGCTTTTAGAACTTAGTATAAGTGAGCGAATTGGGACGCAGCACTCTTTTTTTGTATTGTGTACTTTAAGCCATTAAGGCTAATGAAAATGCTCTAATTATGAAAACCCTTTTTTGTAATGTGTATTTTCAACTTACAACTTTCATCTGAGCAGTTAGAATCTGAACAGTTGACGGCTTGTCGAAAAAAAAAATCAGCACTAAAAAATCTTCAAACACAGTCTTAGATGCACAAATAAACACACAGTCAGTCCAGCGGCCCCTGAAAGATCAGTCTTACACACTTCATATCTCGCGCTAGCGGCCTCACACAGAAGGGGCAGGCATTGTGAAAGCCGTGTGCGCCATGCGGCAGCAGCAGGTCGCTCCAGAAGGCCGCCGTCCGCTCTGAGCACACGTGTCCGCATGGGTTAAATGCATGCGTCGGTGGAGCACCGTCCAGATAAAGGCCTGACTCGCGGCCTAGTTTCAGCGGCACATACAAGCCTCGCGTTCGGCACAGCGGGCACTCCCTCTCGCCCTCCATCATCTCCCGCTCGCCCTCCTGCACCTCCATCTGGTCCTCGTCCTCCTCCTCCTCAGTGGAGCCGTGTTTGCTGACCCGCCGGCGCCCCCTCCAGGCGTGGTAGCCGTGCACATGTCCGCAGCGCAGGTACGCCCAGGGCTGGTGCTGCAGGCTGGATGTTCTTATGGAGCGCTGCAGGCTGGGGAAGGCCAGCGTGTGCAGGCCGACGGGACACTGGGGCCGGGCCGCGTTCAGCTCGCGCCGCAGCTCCTCCAGTTGCTTAAGAGACGGCGTGCGGGACAGACCCTCCGCCGAACGCCACAGCAGTGTCGCGCCACACAGATCTATTAAAGTGCCATCCGTCAGCTCGTGACACTCGTGTTCAACCTGCACACACATAGAACAACACAGTGAGTTTGTGGGGTCAGTTTTTGTTTGTTTGTTTGTTTTATTTTTGGTGTAATTCTGGCAGCTAGAATGTGTTATTCTAGCCCAGGGATGGCCAAACTCGATCCTGGAGGGCCGGTGTCCTGCATAGTTTTGCACCAACCCTAATCAAACACACCTGCTTGTAGCTTTCTAGTGATCTTGAAGACACTAATTAGGGTGTTCAGGTGTGTTTGATTAGTGTTAGAGCAAAACTCTGCAGGGACACCGGCCCTCGAGGATCGAGTTTGCCCATGCCTGCTCTAGCCTGATCTCATGAAGAAACATAACTATTTTACGTTTTGTCACTTTATTTCATTCAGACATTTTAAAAGTACTTGCTCATCCCCCATTGACTTTTTGATTTAGAGTTGGGGCTTGGCATTTTCATACGACTGAACTCTTTCATCTGAACTAAATCAAAAAGTTATGAATAACGTGTAGTTTCATTTCAATTTTGATTAAAGTGCTGCATGTCAGTTCGTGACACTCGTTGTCAACAAATAAAACAACAGCGATTTCATGGTTAGTTTTTGTTTGTTTATGTGTTGTTGAGGAAACTAAACCATTTCAAGTTTTGTCAGTTTAATGCAGTGGTCGGGAACCTACGGCTCGCGAGCCACAAGTGGCTCTTTGACCCAAAATAGGTGGCTCTATAGCTGTCTCCCTTCAATAATATTTAGCAGTTTAAAAATGATAACCGCTAGATGACTAGAAATCAGTTTCCTATTGAGAATACACTTATAATTCCCTCGCTATTGTAATTTTTAGCAAGAAAAAGAATTAAAACGTTTCGAACAATGCGTGTGTGCGGCGCTGTGAGTAAACTTACGTTTCTATAGTGACCGCGCGCGCACGCAAATTCAAACAACATTAACGAGTGGTGCTTGCCTCACTGGAAATCGCGAAGCAGAGAAACCCTTTCATATGGCGTCCGGAATGGGTCAATAACCTGACGCTGCAACGTGCACTCGTCTCACTGAACGTGACGTCAGCGTCTGCCGAACGTGACGTCAGCGTCTGCCGAACGTGACGTCTGCGTCTGCCGAAAGTGACGTCTGCGTCTGCCACTTTAATGTTCCGCTGCCTGAACGTGACGTCTGCGTCTGCCACTTTAATGTTCCGCTGCCTGAACGTGACGTCTGCGTGTCGTCTGCCACTTTACTGTTCCGCTGCTTATTCCAGCTTTATTTTACCTATTAGTTCCCTATTATTGTTTTCACTTAAATCCTCAGTTATGTTTAATTTGCAATTGAGTTATTTTTACCATTTTTATTCACAGCTTTTTATTTCAACTGGTATATATTTATAAATATTTATACAAATGATATAAACATTTTGGTATGCCATAATTAAATGTCAATTTAAATAACATAAACAATATTCGTACAGTTATAATTTTATGTAGTTGTACAGTTTGTCAAGTTTTGACTGACAGGTGTTCTGACATAATTATACAAAAAAAATTACACCTCAAAAGTCAAGAGCATGCTCCCTTTATTATTATTATTATTATTATTATTATTATTATTATTATTATTTTGTACTTTTATAGCCTAAATTTTTTTGCAGGTACATACAAACTTTGTATTAACAGGTACAGAAAACATGGAAGGGAATCGACATTTTAGAGTCAAGGTTTCTCTTAATTCTCCCATATCATCACATATTAAGTGTGTTTAGCACCTGCAGGAAAAGCAGAAAATCAGCCCCTGATGTACTGACAAAGGCCCCTGATCTTTTGGAATGTGTTGCACTTAAATATGTTGTATCACATTTATTTTATCTAAGTAACGTTACTGAAAATTACCACATACATCACAAACATTCCGCGTTTGTGTCAGTTAATTAAATCGTCAGCTGTTCAGCAGTACCTGTTTCTACCGGCAGGTGGGAGTGGCACTGTTGTCACATGGTTTTAAAAAACTCCGCTACTGCACTTCATTTATTCATTGTTTTAAGGAGCTAAAGTTGATGAGGTAATAATATTTTTTTCTCTTTTGCGAAAGTGAATAGTTCTAACTACTGATGAAGCTTAATATTTGTTTCCACAGTATAAAATGTCTGTAGTTTTGTTGAAATAAAATAACTGTAATCGATCATACCAATGTAAATACATGCGAATTAGTCAGTAAAATCTAAATTGTACTAGCTTTCTAGATATGAAGTAGATATCTAGGCATAGTTATCGAGATATGATATGGCCAGTCACTTCTGTTTCTGTAATTAAATCACAGTGAATTAATGGATCTAGCTTATTATTTTTATAGCTTCATTCTACTGTAACATGCTATGTCAGTTAGCAGGGGATTATAAATCGACTTTCTTATTAAAATACCTAAAATGGCTGTAAGAACACATATAGTTGAACTCAGAATTATTAGCTCCCCCCCCCTCCCCTACCCCTATTTTTTTCCCCTAATTTCAGTTTAACAGAGATTTTTTCAACACATTTCTAAACATAATGGTTTCAATAACTAATTTCTAATAACTGAATCATTTTATCTTTACCATTATAACTGTAAATCATATTTGACTAGACATTTTTAAGACTATACAGCTTAAAGTGACATTTACAGGCTTTAAATGCAGGGTAGGTAGGCAAGTTATTGAATAGTGATGGTTTGTTCTGTAGACTATCGGAAAAAAATAGCTTGAAGGGGCTAATCATTTTGACTTAAAAATGTTTTTTTTTTAAAATGCAAAATTGCTTTTATTCTAGCTGAAATTAAACAAATAAGACTTTCTCCAGAAGAAAAAATATTATCAGACATACTGTGGAAATTTCCTTGCTCTGTTAAACATCATTTGGGAAATATTTAAAAAAGAAAAGAAAATTCAAAGGGGGATAATAATTCTGTATAAAACATTCATTGTCGCAGTCGTGTAAATGATCAAAGTTTTGTCATGTTTATTCAGATCTTATTTTTATTCAACTACAGCAATAGCTGATGCCTTCATCCATATTAGGGATTTCCTGGACTGTTCATCTTCTTTGTGAGGCATATATAATTTCTGCTCAAGTATGAATGAAACAGGCATTACATGTATTTAAAGTGGTACAATGCCCACATCAACCATTTTGAGGAAAACTGAAAAAAAAATCCCTCTAAAGTAATTTGTAGTAAACATATTTTTAGCATATATAGTGACATTCTGCCACCTACTGGCGATTTTACTTTAACATTTAAAGCACATTTTCACACACACACACAAAAAAATAAATAATATATATATATATATATATATATATATATATATATATATATATATATATATATATATATATATATATATATATATATATATATTTCAAATAACAGTAGGCTAACGTTTTAGGATTATACACTGTTTTGGTTATTTATTTTTTATTAAATGGTCGGGGTTTGGTTAATAGAAAATATTATTACAATTTAAAATAATTATTTTCTAGTTTAATATGCTTTGTTTATTTATGTGATGCAAAGTTTAATTTTTAACATTTTTATGTCGCCTGATAATTCAATGGATTAACGTTGTGCTATTAAATAAGTTTTTCAATGATATTTTTACAGGATTGATTGATTGATTTGAATCCTGGCAAATTATTATCAAAAAAATAAATACTATCAACATAACATTATTGCTGAATAAAAATATTAATTTTCTTTCTAAAAAGAAAGAAAAAAAGAATAAAATAAGTAGTTTTTTCTTCAAAGAATCCTATTCCGTTTTAAACGTAAAATGAAGACAGGTGCTTTAAAAATAACACAATAATGGTTAACGTAATTTTCTATTTTTCTAATATTTTTACAGCAAAAGTATCAGATCTAACAGGCGATTGCGATCGATGAGTTGGTCATCACTGATATGCTGTAGGCTACATTAAACATGTAAAAAAATAAAACACAATAAGACTCAAATGTAAAACGAATTTAAAAAGGATTTTATAAAACTAAATGACATGATTATACTAATAAACAACCTAAACTTTACTTCCGGAGACATTTGTTATTTATCTTATACATTTTTATACGTTTTTATGCTATCTTGAAAACAAATATCATTATATATTAATATATTTATGTTTAATTTGCAGAACATTATTGTATATTGTATAAGTTAGCCGGCAAAAAGCTAACAGCCGCACTAAAAAACTGCTCAAAAATGTGCACTGGCTCACACACTGCACTGTATGGAAGGCCATTAGGGCCAAAACGTCTGCAACAAACGCGTTTACACGTTATTACGTGTTAACACGTAATTTACGCGTTAACACGCAATTACGCGTTAACACGTAGGTACGTGTTAACACGTGATTTACGTGTTAACACGCAATTTACGTGTTAACACGTTTTTTTCAAACTAATGTCATTTTTAAACCATTATCATTTAATAAATTCTCCAACCTGCTCATTTTAAAATGTATAATGTCATTTCACTTAAATCACAATAAATGTTTTGCAGTCAATGATCTGTAGTAGATATTTTGTATTATGAAAGGCCAGACATCTTCTGCAATGTTATGTTTGATGGCCGGGGACATTTTATTTCTTGTCATTCAGCTGCTGAGATTTCTTAAAAAACATGTCCAGTGAAATCAGTATGAGCTTTATTTGACAAGTGTGGGCAAACACAAGAAACGTTTTGTGGTTGTTGTTTTTTTTCAGGAGCACAGGATACATACAAATTAACACAAGAACACAGAATGACATAAGTGGATATAAAATAAACAATAAAACATTTTGGTTACAAAAATCATAAACAGTAAGGGTTGTGTATATGTATGACCATAAAAATAAACAGTTAACAACTGATCTAATAATAAAGATCTATAGAGATTAAGATGTGTAGAGATCTGAAGGTTGGGCAGGTGCACAGCAATAATCCTCTCTGCTGTCCGGACAGTCCGCTGCAGTCTTATGTCTGATTTGGTGGCTGATCCAAACCAGAGAGTAATTGAAGTTTTGTCAGATGAAGTGGCGGCAGATTGTGCATTCTCATACATGTAACAGGTCAATAATTACTTAACACATAAATGATTTAATGCAGAGTAACCTATCTTGGTGAGGTTTATTTCTGCAAATAATGCACATATTGTAGAACAAACATTTTATGAAAATACAGTTTTTCTTTATAATTTTGTGTTATACATTTATGCTTGTAATATATATTTATTGTTTACAGAACTTTGGACTATGTACTTTTGTCTCTGTACTGGAAGCTCCAATCACCAAGACAAAATATTCTTGTGTGCAAACAATTGAGGTAAGAAAAACCCAAATTATGATTAACTAAATCAAAATTACAAGATAAAAAGCAGAAATTATGATTTAAGAACTCAAAATTATGACTGAATAAATCTGTAGAAATTACATTACAACAATAGGTGGCCACAAAGCACTATCTAAATGTTGAACTTAATTCTCTAAGGATGATTTTATAAAAAGTTTAATTAAAAAAAAAAAAAAAAAAAAAAAAAAGGCTCGTTATTTAATCTTTAACTGAGAATTGTGTGAAAATATAGATTTATTTTACATAAAACATATTATTCAAAAACATTATATTTGAACATGTACATATTTGTAATAGTTATATAAATAGGCTAAGGGGCAATTTTTTCGATATTCATTTTCTTTTCGGCTTAGTCCCTTTAGTAATTTGGGTTCACCACAGGTGAATGAACCGCCAACTCATCCAGAACGTTTTCAGTTGTAGCCCAGCACTGGGAAACGTGTACACACACACGACAATTTAGCCTACCTAATTCATCTGTACGGCATGTCTTTGGACTTGTGGGGGAAACTGGAGCACCAAGAGGAAACCCACACAAACGAGGGGAGAACATGCAAACTCCACACAGAAATTCCAACTGACCCAGCCGAGGCTCGAACCAGCAACCTTCTTGCTGTGAGGCGACAGCATACTGCGCCACCGCATCACATTGAAATGCATTTTAAAAACTAACTACATCCATTTTACATGTATCGAAAAACTACAAAATACAGCAGCCACAAATATATCTAAATAAAACACCTTTAAAAGAGAGCATTGCATAGTCGGTCGTTCTCTTTATCATTAAACTGACTAAGTTAAGTAAACAATGTTTGACAGCAACAGCATTTGAGCAAGTTTAATTCAGCTTCTGTCAACTTATTCACCTCTACATGAGGTGGTATTCACAAACTAGTTTTTCAAATATAAATTTCATACAGAAAGTACTGTCTTGAGGAGGTTCGCTGTTAAAGAAAAAAAAATAGATAAAGAGTTAGACTATATTGCTTCATTGTGTTGTCATCCATTGAGTGGCCAGTAAAATGGACAATCTCTTAACAGTCTTAAATTTTAAAAGTTATATAAATAGGTTACTTAAATGTTTTAGTTTACATGTTTTTATTAATAAATCTTCTAAACTCAAATGTAAATACCATTTTCTGAAAACTACTAAAATATCCAGTTTTAATAATTTCCATAAACCATGTTTTCAAGTGTACTCTTTAAAAGAGATACACATATATATATATATATATATATATATATATTTTTTTTTTTTTATTTAAATCAAGGAGCTCGTTTGAAATAAGATGTAACAGACTAAAATTTGGTACAAATATTGAATTAGAATTAAAGAAATGTGGAGAACACACTTCAATCCTCAGCCCAAGAGTGAGGAGTCAGCACAAGGTTAGAGGAGAGAGAAAAAAAAAAACAACTGGATTTTATTTTATAGAAATAAGATGTTTATTAGAAATATAAGAACTTTAATAGAAACTAGTTGTCAAGCTGAGGGAGTATAGCCTAACCACAAAGAGAAAGCAGCTAAATTTAGAGGACTAGCAATGCAAAAAAAATTAATAAATAAAACAAACAAAAAACTCAAAGATGGACCCCCCAAAAAAAACGAACAGGTGAAAGATATAAAAAATAAAAGGCACCCACCCTTTAGTCACACTTGGAAGTAAATCTCAAATAAAGTACACAAAATAATAAATAGTAATGGAAATGCAGGCGCAATAATATTAATTTAGCTTTAAGGCTTAATCCAACTACCACAACCACTAGTGACTGCAATCACAAATACCAACTAAGAAGTGTTCCTCAACTCACTATAGCTTTAGAAGGCAGTATTTATAGCCAAACCACTCTGACTCAGGCAGGTTCATAATGATTAGCAGCTGGAAGCTAATTAATCTGAGAGCTGGGGAGAGCACAAGGGTGAAATTTTTGGAAAAGGTCAAAGGTGGAAAATCAGAGTGGAGCACAATACAATATTCAAGGCTTACACATAAAATTATGTTTTGGCTGTAACAAATACAAAACATAAAACATGACAACCATAAAAATGGACTCATCCTGTTGTATAGACTGGAGTAGTATTAAATATTTGTGCATTATATATACTGTTTTATGCCACTTTAACATCTTTAGACAGAATTGTAATATATATATATATATATATATATATATATATATATATATATATATATATATATATATATATATATATATATATATATATGATTAATTAGTATATTTGTATGTCTTGATATTTATTTGAAATGATGTTTTATACTATATAATAGAAATTAACAATTTAAATCTCATTTTCAGTTAAAGATTCAATTTACTATAAAGATTTCATGTTTCATTAGATTAATTATTCACCTCCACCTTGGACCTCCAATTTTGATTTTTATCCAATAATTTCGACTTTTCTAAATCATAATCTCTATTTCTAAAGCATGATTTCCTGGCAGAAACTGGCTTCGATAAATAACTGAACCAGACATTAAACAGCAGCGATACTTGATGCTTTCGGTTTGTATTTCTTAACGCACTTCCGCGTGCGTTACTCTCCCGTCATGATCTTGGTTGATGAGGTAAGGTCACCGTAAGCCCATCGTAGTGCTTCGGTCACTGCATCATGAATAATTCAAGTAAAACGTAGCTGTGGTGTCCCGATGACTGTGTCTGTCGTAACAGCTCGTAATCCTTCTCCTAAATATTAATGTGGTGATGCGCGCAATCGTTTTGTTACACAATGGCTACGTCGAGCCTACGCCATCTGGTCCACTTCCTTAAAAGGAGCTCAACATATTTGGCAGCGAGGAATAAGGCAGAGATTGCGTTGAGACAGTTTTTATTTCAATTTCCGATAGCCTGCTTCTTTACCAGTCATCTAACTGTAAAAAAAACGTTGGGCTGTATTCATACGAGGATAAAAAAAAATTCGAGAGAGAGAGAGAGAGAGAGAGAGAGAGAGAGAGAGAGAGAGAGAGAGAGAGACTAGCGAAAATAATTTAAATGAAATAGTCTACAATAACAAACCGTATGCCTTTTCGGGGGGTTGCTGAATAAACTTATAGACCGTCCTTTTTCGTACGACCTCTTTTAAACCGTCATGAAATGCCCATACTGTTCTCTCATCATTTCTTTTTAGCTCTGAAAAACGGATTTCTTGTCAAAATAAAAGTCCCGCATAAACAATAGAAGTAAAGTGATCCTTAAACATAAAGAAATGTAAGATAACTCTTATTAACGTCTGTTACAGTGTTAATTAACACATTAGTGGTAACAAGAACAAACAATGAACAAATGTAACATTAGATAATGCTGGAGTGTACACTACAATAAGGTTCATAATTACACTCACAAATGCTTTGTTAATGGTAATAGTAAATCATATTAATAAATGGTTAACAAACATGAAAAACCATGATTGGTCACCAAGGAGATATGAGTCATCTCGCGCACGCACTCGGTCTCTCTCCTTTCGCTTGAATCACAGTTAGCTTAGTCCATAAACAATCCTTGTATAAAATACATAATTTATCCAGGCCTAAACCGAATATGCAATATTATCCTTGCATAATTATCAAAGCGAAATAAGCTAGGGCTCATTTTATATATAAACTATACATATACATTTTAATGAAATTTTAAGTAATGGAACATTATACGTAAAAAATTTTTTTTTATACAGTAGGGTAGGTTACAGGCTAAATAAATGCGCCTCATCAGCTGAACATCGCTGCGGTCACCGCACGCGCTTCTGTGTAATGCTTCATAAAGAACTGATGACAGACACAATCTCAATAAACACTTGACGCTTGCTGTCAACTAGGTAGGTAATTAAGGACATTTGTTGTGACAATAATAGGATCTGTTGTTGTCAAATATGTTTCCTCATATGTTATAATATTTTTGTTGAAAATCTGTAATAGTGTGCCTCAATGCCAGTAAAATAATCAGCCTTGGTATTTAATGTATATTTCCTGCCAGTTTATCGCAGGCAAACTAAATTGTGGTCAGTTTTACTTATTATACTGTGCCTTGACTGGCTATATAGTTCAAAAGCAAAATTGTTGGCTATGTGGAAAAATATAATTCACAATGCAAAACCCTGGCCCTGCAGTTATCTCTCTCTGAAAAAAAAAATCTTATAGCCTATAGCCTACTCTTTTCGGTTTAGGCTATGGGACTATGGGATTTTTTTTTATACTTTATACTATTCTATTCCCTATACTTAACCAACATAACATATATATATATATATATATATATATATATATATATATATATATATATATATATATATATATATATATATATATATATATATATATATATATATAGTTTTAAGGACATTTTAATATTTAAGCATTTTGATTTATTGGCTGCACATTGGGCTCAAGAATACCGCACAAACTTGTGGGTAAAAAAATTATAATTTAAGCTTATTATAAATTAGCTTATATATATTTATTTATTAGTTAAAACCGATGCGATTCTCCCCAGCTATTCTTTTTAGGCTTACAGGACCTTGTCACAGCAATGAACGGAATAACTGGCTTTATCAACAACCTGCTAATAATAATAATAATAATAATAATAATAATAATAATAATAATAATAATAATAAATATTATTATTATTATGATAATATTTGATTACCTGACACTATGAGCAAAACCTCAAAATAGGTGTTATTATGTCCCAGTTTGCATAGCTGTTCCTGGCAGTTATAAAATTAAATAAATCGTACACGATGAGCCGCAATTTTCTGTTAATTTCTGTCTCACATACAAACTTTCATTTCATATATGAAAGACAATTGCAGCACACCTCGAGTGCATGCATTTATTTATTTTTATAACTGCCAGGAACCATTTTGAGGTTGTGCCTATAGGCAGTTAGTCAAATATTACCATAATGACAATAAGTAATTATTAGGCTATTAATACAGCCAGTTATTCCGTTCATGGCTGTGACAACGTCCTGAAAGCCTGAAAAAATAGCTGGCGAGAATCACATTGGTTTTACACTGAATAAATTAATAAGCTAATTTATAATAAGCTTAAATTATAATTTTTTTCATTAGCCACACTTTATTATGTGTGTGTGGTATTTATGACCCAGATCTGTAGCTAATGAAACAAAATGCTTAAACATTAAAATGTAAGGTTTAGAAAATTAAAGTATAGAAAACAAAAAATTCCCAGGGAGAGACAGTACTGTAACTGCAGACCAGAGTTTCCTTGCATTGTGAATTATATTTTTCCACACTATTGGCTTTGCAGTGCAACAGGTAACAATTTTTCTTTTGAAATAGATTGCCAGTCGAAGCACAGTGCATCCCAGTATTATGGAGATATTATTAGCTTATAATAATAATTGTCAGGAATCCTTCTGGACTGTCAGATTTATTCACTGCACCTGCACAGCCCCAATCACCAGAATACTAAATCACCTTCACCTGTTGCTCATCACCCTGCTCGCACTACATAAGCCTGGAACATTCACTCATTCTCTGTCTGATCTATTTGTTAGTACCCAGACTCGGTTCTCTTTGACTTGATAGCTTCTGCCTGCCTGCCTGCCTGCCTGCCTGCCTGCCTGCCTGCCTGCCCGCCCGCCCACCAGTTTGCCTGTCATCCCGTCTGTTATTTCGTGCTGTGAATCCTGTACTGTGTTTACCTCTACCGGCATCATCTTGTTTTCAGTTACCACCCAAAGTTAAGTTCTGTTTGTTTTGCTTTCTTTTACGTTGGTGTTGATGATATTTCTGTTCTAAACAACCTCAACATTGTTTAAAGTATCATTAAATATGCATTCTTTGTTAATCTGCCTTTGTCTTCTCTCTGATCCATAAAAAAACCTAATGTGCTTTTTTTTTTTTTTTTTTTTCCCAACAAGCACCATTTTTCATTCTGCAGGCTGTTCGCTCAGGCAGATGGTCAAATATTTGTAACCTAGCCGATAATAAATAAAAAGCAGAGTTATTCTTCAATTAGGTGCTCTATTAGGCACAATCTTAAGAGTATCTTGTAGTGTGCTGTGCCGCAGTTTTCATATCTTTTAGTGTGCGTATGTTTAAGATTTGTGATAATGAAATAACAGAAGATTCGCCTCGTGTGCGCTGCAACCAGATTTTATTATCGGTTAGGATTTTAAAACTCCTGCAGCAAGTGAGGAGAAAATGAAAGCACTATAATCTTTAAAATAATGAGAAATTAAAAATGTAGCAGACATATGACAGTGGTTTGAGACGCAACAATTACAGTAGATTATTAATCAAACCCTTTTCCACACAACAAAAGAAATAATTTCTTGGAAAATTATCTTTTTGAAACATTTGATATAATTTATATCTTAATTGTAATGTGTGGGTGTTTTTTTTTTTTTGTGTGTGTGTCTGTTATCTACACAATAAACAAGAGAGAATACCATCTGAAGTGCACAAGTCTGCTATATGCTTCAGCGCCAAAACACTATTTGTTAAATTCTATGTGCAATATTTACTGTTTTAGAGAAGCCTGATTTGTACTGTTTTGATTATTAATGACATTATCATTCATTGCGCAAGTCTCTTTGAATGAGCCAGGCTTTACAAGCTATTTGCAGCACTGACCTTGTTCCCAGATTACTTCGGAAGAACAAACTTGGTTGGATGATAGAACTCAGAAACTCATTGTGAGAACGGAGATGCTCTGTGCATGCCTGTGCAATGTGTTATTTATTTAATTTGAGAGTCTACATGCTGAATTGTGCCAGTCTGTCAAGATAAAATTACTAACAACATCTTAATATTTTAAAGAAAGTAAAAAAAAAAAAAATATATATATATATATATATATATATATATATATATATATATATATATATGCGCACACACACACTATAAGACTTATGACTCCAGAATAATTATTTTTGTTGTATAGGACACTGTGACATAGATAATACTGTGAATTTCCTTTTGTTCGTTAAAGATAATGTGGGAAATATTATTTTAAATTAACTTCATTTTGTATTGACTTAACCCACTAAAATGCAAAGTTACTTGTCAAGTAAATTACCATGGAACATTAATTTAAGTTTAGGTTATTTCATTAGCTTGTTTATGAAAACTGCATGCTGGAAAAAATGACATTTTCAGTTAAAGATTTAATAACTCTCTAAAAAAACTTTGTTTTATTAGATTAATCCTCTTTAGAGAATTAAGTTCCACATTTAGATGGTGGTTTGTCGCCACTTATTGTCATGTCATTTCTACAGATTTATTCAGTCATAATTTTGAGTTATTAAAACATTATTTCGACTTTTTATCTTGTAATTTTGATTTAGTATCATAATTTAGTTTTTTCCTAAGGCAGAAAGGAGCTTTGTTATTACATAGTTTTATCGAAACTTGTCAATTATTTATTGTCAATTGTTTGCACACAAGAATATTTTGTCTTGGTGATTGGAGCTTCCAGTACAGAGACAAAAGTACATAGTCCAAAGTTCTGTAAACAATAAATGTATATTACAAGCATAAATTTATAACACAAAATTATAAAGAAACTGTATTTTTTATAAAATGTTTGTTCTACAATATGTGCATTATTTGCAGAAATAAACCTCACCAAGATAGGTTACTCTGCATTAAATCATTTATGTGTTAAGTAATTATTGACCTGTTACATGTATGAGAATGCACAATCTGCCGCCACTTCATCTGACAAAACTTCAATTACTGTCTGGTTTGGATCAGCCACCAAATCAGACATAAGACTGCAGCGGACTGTCCGGACAGCAGAGAGGATTATTGCTGTGCACCTGCCCAACCTTCAGATCTCTACACATCTTAATCTCTATAGATCTTTATTATTAGATCAGTTGTTAACTGTTTATTTTTATGGTCATACATATACACAACCCTTACTGTTTATGATTTTTGTAACCAAAATGTTTTATTGTTTATTTTATATCCACTTATGTCATTCTGTGTTCTTGTGTTAATTTGTATGTATCCTGTGCTCCTGAAAAAAAACAACAACCACAAAACGTTTCTTGTGTTTGCCCACACTTGTCAAATAAAGCTCATACTGATTTCACTGGACATGTTTTTTAAGAAATCTCAGCAGCTGAATGACAAGAATTAAAATGTCCCCGGCCATCAAACATAACATTGCAGAAGATGTCTGGCCTTTCATAATACAAAATATCTACTACAGATCATTGACTGCAAAACATTTATTGTGATTTAAGTGAAATGACATTATACATTTTAAAATGAGCAGGTTGGAGAATTTATTAAATGATAATGGTTTAAAAATGACATTAGTTTGAAAAAAACGTGTTAACACGTAAATTGCGTGTTAACACGTAAATCACGTGTTAACACGTACCTACGTGTTAACGCGTAATTGCGTGTTAACGCGTAAATTACGTGTTAACACGTAATAACGTGTAAACGCGTTTGTTGCAGACGTTTTGGCCCTAATGGCCTTCCATAGCACTGAGCCGTGTGAGCAGCGTGTTATGATACGTGTTAGCGAAAAAATAAATAAATAACTTCACTGCTACACGTGAATCACGCGTAACGTCTGGCTTGTATGGAAGGCCATTAGGGCCAAAACGTCTGCAACAAACGCGTTTACACGTTATTACGTGTTAACACGTAATTTACGCGTTAACACGCAATTACGCGTTAACACGTAGGTACGTGTTAACACGTGATTTACGTGTTAACACGCAATTTACGTATTAACACGTTTTTTTCAAACTAATGTCATTTTTAAACCATTATCATTTAATAAATTCTCCAACCTGCTCATTTTAAAATGTATAATGTCATTTCACTTAAATCACAATAAATGTTTTGCAGTCAATGATCTGTAGTAGATATTTTGTATTATGAAAGGCCAGACATCTTCTGCAATGTTATGTTTGATGGCCGGGGACATTTTAATTCTTGTCATTCAGCTGCTGAGATTTCTTGAAAAACATGTCCAGTGAAATCAGTATGAGCTTTATTTGACAAGTGTGGGCAAACACAAAAAAACGTTTTGTGGTTGTTTTTTTTCCAGGAGCACAGGATACATACAAATTAACACAAGAACACAGAAGGACATAAGTGGATATAAAATAAACAATAAAACATTTTGGTTACAAAAATCATAAACAGTAAGGGTTGTGTATATGTATGACCATAAAAATAAACAGTTAACAACTGATCTAATAATAAAGATCTATAGAGATTAAGATGTGTAGAGATCTGAAGGTTGGGCAGGTGGACAGCAATAATCCTCTCTGCTGTCCTGACAGTCCGCTGCAGTCTTATGTCTGATTTGGTGGCTGATCCAAACCAGACAGTAATTGAAGTTTTGTCAGATGAAGTGGCGGCAGATTGTGCATTCTCATACATGTAACAGGTCAATAATTACTTAACACATAAATGATTTAATGCAGAGTAACCTATCTTGGTGAGGTTTATTTCTGCAAATAATGCACATATTGTAGAACAAACATTTTATAAAAATAAAGTTTCTTTATAATTTTGTGTTATACATTTATGCTTGTAATATATATTTATTGTTTACAGAACTTTGGACTATGTACTTTTGTCTCTGTACTGGAAGCTCCAATCACCAAGACAAAATATTCTTGTGTGCAAACAATTGACAATAAATAATTGACAAGTTTCGATAAAACTATGTAATAACAAAGCTCCTTTCTGCCTTAGGAAAAAACTAAATGATATACTAAATCAAAATTACAAGACAAGTCGAAATAATGTTTTAATAACTCAAAATTATGACTGAATAAATCTGTAGAAATGACATGACAATAAGTGGCGACAAACCACCATCTAAATGTGGAACTTAATTCTCTAAAGAGGATTAATCTAATAAAACAAAGTTTTTTTTTAGAGAGTTATTAAATCTTTAACTGAAAATGTCATTTTTTCCAGCATGCAGTTTTCATAAACAAGCTAATGAAATAACCTAAACTTAAATTAATGTTCCATGGTAATTTACTTGACAAGTAACTTTGCATTTTAGTGGGTTAAGTCAATACAAAATGAAGTTAATTTAAAATAATATTTTCCACATTATCTTTAACGAACAAAAGGAAATTCACAGTATTATCTATGTCACAGTGTCCTATACAACAAAAATAATTATTCTGGAGTCATAAGTCTTATAGTGTGTGTATGCGCGCATATATATATATATATATATATATATATTTTTTTTTTTTTTACTTTCTTTAAAATATTAAGATGTTGTTAGTAATTTTATCTTGACAGACTGGCACAATTCAGCATGTAGACTCTCAAATTAAATAAATAACACATTGCACAGGCATGCACAGAGCATCTCCGTTCTCACAATGAGTTTCTGAGTTCTATCATCCAACCAAGTTTGTTCTTCCGAAGTAATCTGGGAACAAGGTCAGTGCTGCAAATAGCTTGTAAAGCCTGGCTCATTCAAAGAGACTTGCGCAATGAATGATAATGTCATTGATAATCAAAACAGTATAAATCAGGCTTCTCTAAAACAGTAAATATTGCACATAAAATTTAACAAATAGTGTTTTGGCGCTGAAGCATATAGCAGACTTGTGCACTTCAGATGGTATTCTCTCTTGTTTATTGTGTAGATAACGGACACAAAAAAAAAAAAAAAAAAAACACACACCCATACATTACAATTAAGATATAAATTATATCAAATGTTTCAAAAAGATAATTTTCCAAGAAATTATTTCTTTTGTTGTGTGGAAAAGGGTTTGATTAATAATCTACTGTAATTGTTGTGTCTCAAACCACTGTCATATGTCTGCTACATTTTTAATTTCTCATTATTTTAAAGATTATAGTGCTTTCATTTTCTCCTCACTTGCTGCAGGAGTTTTAAAATCCTAACCGATAATAAAATCTGGTTGCAGCGCAGACGAGGCGAATCTTTTGCGATTTCATTATCACAAATCTTAAACATACGCACACTAAAAGATATGAAAACTGCAGCACAGCACACTACAAGATACTCTTAAGATTGTGCCTAATAGAGCACCTAATTGAAGAATAACTCTGCTTTTTATTTATTATAGGCTAGGTTACAAATATTTGACCATCTGCCTGAGCGAACAGCCTGCAGAATGAAAAATGGTGCTTGTTGGGAAAAAAAAAAAAAAAAAAAAAAAAAAAAAAAAAAAGCACATTAGGTTAAAACAAAATGTCTATTCTTCTTATTATTATTATTATGGATCAGAGAGAAGACAAAGGCAGATTAACAAAGAATGCATATTTAATGATACTTTAAACAATGTTGAGGTTGTTTAGAACAGAAATATCATCAACACCAACGTAAAAGAAAGCAAAACAAACAGAACTTAACTTTGGGTGGAAACTGAAAACAAGATGATGCCGGTAGAGGTAACAAAAAGTACAGGATTCACAGCACGAAATAACAGACGGGATGACAGGCAGGCAGGCAGGCAGGCAGGCAGGCAGGCAGAAGCTATCAAGTCAAAGAGAACCGAGTCTGGGTACTAACAAATAGATCAGACAGAAAATGAGTGAATGTTCCAGGCTTATGTAGTGCGAGCAGGGTGATGAGCAACAGGTGAAGGTGATTTAGTATTCTGGTGATTGGGGCTGTGCAGGTGCAGTGAATAAATCTGACAGTCCAGAAGGATTCCTGACAATTATTATTATAAGCTAATAATATCTCCATAATACTGGGATGCGCTGTGCTTCGACTGGCAATCTATTTCAAAAGAAAAATTGTTACCTGTTGCACTGCAAAGCCAATAGTGTGGAAAAATATAATTCACAATGCAAGGAAACTCTGGTCTGCAGTTACAGTACTGTCTCTCCCTGGGAATTTTTTGTTTTCTATACTTTAATTTTCTAAACCTTACATTTTAATGTTTAAGCATTTTGTTTCATTGGCTACACATCTGGGTCATAAATACCACACACACATAATAAAGTGTGGCTAATGAAAAAAATTATAATTTAAGCTTATTATAAATTAGCTTATTAATTTATTCAGTGTAAAACCAATGTGATTCTCGCCAGCTATTTTTTCAGGCTTTCAGGACGTTGTCACAGCCATGAACGGAATAACTGGCTGTATTAATAGCCTAATAATTACTTATTGTCATTATGGTAATATTTGACTAACTGCCTATAGGCACAACCTCAAAATGGTTCCTGGCAGTTATAAAAATAAATAAATGCATGCACTCGAGGTGTGCTGCAATTGTCTTTCATATATGAAATGAAAGTTTGTATGTGAGACAGAAATTAACAGAAAATTGCGGCTCATCGTGTACGATTTATTTAATTTTATAACTGCCAGGAACAGCTATGCAAACTGGGACATAATAACACCTATTTTGAGGTTTTGCTTATAGTGTCAAGTAATCAAATATTATCATAATAATAATAATATTTATTATTATTATTATTATTATTATTATTATTATTATTATTATTATTATTATTATTAGCAGGTTGTTGATAAAGCCAGTTATTCCGTTCATTGCTGTGACAAGGTCCTGTAAGCCTAAAAAGAATAGCTGGGGAGAATCGCGTCGGTTTTAACTAATAAATAAATATATATAAGCTAATTTATAATAAGCTTAAATGATAATTTTTTTACCCACAAGTTTGTGCGGTATTCTTGAGCCCAATGTGCAGCCAATAAATCAAAATGCTTAAATATTAAAATGTCCTTAAAACTATATATATATATATATATATATATATATATATATATATATATATATATATATATATATATATATATATATGTTATGTTGGTTCAGTATAGGGAATAGAATAGTATAAAGTATAAAAAAAATCCCATAGTCCCATAGCCTAAACCGAAAAGAGTAGGCTATAGGCTATAAGATTTTTTTTTTCAGAGAGAGATAACTGCAGGGCCAGGGTTTTGCATTGTGAATTATATTTTTCCACATAGCCAACAATTTTGCTTTTGAACTATATAGCCAGTCAAGGCACAGTATAATAAGTAAAACTGACCACAATTTAGTTTGCCTGCGATAAACTGGCAGGAAATATACATTAAATACCAAGGCTGATTATTTTACTGGCATTGAGGCACACTATTACAGATTTTCAACAAAAATATTATAACATATGAGGAAACATATTTGACAACAACAGATCCTATTATTGTCACAACAAATGTCCTTAATTACCTACCTAGTTGACAGCAAGCGTCAAGTGTTTATTGAGATTGTGTCTGTCATCAGTTCTTTATGAAGCATTACACAGAAGCGCGTGCGGTGACCGCAGCGATGTTCAGCTGATGAGGCGCATTTATTTAGCCTGTAACCTACCCTACTGTATAAAAATTTTTTTTTTACGTATAATGTTCCATTACTTCAAATTTCATTAAAATGTATATGTATAGTTTATATATAAAATGAGCCCTAGCTTATTTCGCTTTGATAATTATGCAAGGATAATATTGCATATTCGGTTTAGGCCTGGATAAATTATGTATTTTATACAAGGATTGTTTATGGACTAAGCTAACTGTAATTCAAGCGAAAGGAGAGAGACCGAGTGCGCGCGCGAGATGACTCATATCTCCTTGGTGACCAATCTTCATTGATTGTGGATTCCAGCAGTAAGAGCAGACTGTGAAGGTTTAGTAACAGAGTTTTTCTTAAAATATCGCAATGCACACAACATAATGAGTGACATATCAGAATTAAAAAAGAGGATAAACTGTTGGTGTGCGTCTCGCTGGTGCATCTGTGACCAAGACAGAACGTGTTTGTTTGAGATGATCAAGAGCCACGTTATCCAGGGTAAATCACCAAATGAAGAAGAGCCACATCCATCAGGAGGAACTGTGGATGCCAGAGGAATCTGTCTGAAATAAATGTCTTTGTGTAGTGAACAAGCATGAATAACACAAGCATGAATAACAGGTTTTAGAGTATTGGAATTCTCAGCTTCAACCTGCATGTTTTTCATGTTTGTTAACCATTTATTAATATGATTTACTATTACCATTAACAAAGCATTTGTGAGTGTAATTATGAACCTTATTGTAGTGTACACTCCAGCATTATCTAATGCTACATTTGTTCATTGTTTGTTCTTGTTACCACTAATGTGTTAATTAACACTGTAACAGACGTTAATAAGAGTTATCTTACATTTCTTTATGTTTAAGGATCACTTTACTTCTATTGTTTATGCGGGACTTTTATTTTGACAAGAAATCCGTTTTTCAGAGCTAAAAAGAAATGATGAGAGAACAGTATGGGCATTTCATGACGGTTTAAAAGAGCTCGTACTAAAAAGGACAGTCTATAAGTTTATTCAGCAACCCCCCGAAAAGGCATACGGTTTGTTATTGTAGACTATTTCATTTAAATTATTTTCGCTAGTCTCTCTCTCTCTCTCTCTCTCGAATTTTTTTTTATCCTCGTATGAATACAGCCCAACGTTATTTTACAGTTAGATGACTGGTAAAGAAGCAGGCTATCGGAAATTGAAATAAAAACTGTCTCAACGCAATCTCTGCCTTATTCCTCGCTGCCAAATATGTTGAGCTCCTTTTAAGGAAGTGGACCAGATGACATAGGCTCGACGTAGCCATTGTGTAACAAAACGATTGCGCGCATCACCACATTAATATTTAGGAGAAGGATTACGAGCTGTTACGACAGACACAGTCATCGGGACACCACAGCTACGTTTTACTTGAATTATTCATGATGCAGTGACCGAAGCACTACGATGGGCTTACGGTGACCTTACCTCATCAACCAAGATCATGACGGGAGAGTAACGCACGCGGAAGTGCGTTAAGAAATACAAACCGAAAGCAGCAAGTATCGCTGCTGTTTAATGTCTGGTTCAGTTATTTATCGAAGCCAGTTTCTGCCAGGAAATCATGCTTTAGAAATAGAGATTATGATTTAGAAAAGTCGAAATTATTGGATAAAAATCAAAATTGGAGGTCCAAGGTGGAGGTGAATAATTAATCTAATGAAACATGAAATCTTTATAGTAAATTGAATCTTTAACTGAAAATGAGATTTAAATTGTTAATTTCTATTATATAGTATAAAACATCATTTCAAATAAATATCAAGACATACAAATATACTAATTAATCATATATATATATATATATATATATATATATATATATATATATATATATATATATATATATATATATATATATATATATATATTACAATTCTGTCTAAAGATGTTAAAGTGGCATAAAACAGTATATATAATGCACAAATATTTAATACTACTCCAGTCTATACAACAGGATGAGTCCATTTTTATGGTTGTCATGTTTTATGTTTTGTATTTGTTACAGCCAAAACATAATTTTATGTGTAAGCCTTGAATATTGTATTGTGCTCCACTCTGATTTTCCACCTTTGACCTTTTCCAAAAATTTCACCCTTGTGCTCTCCCCAGCTCTCAGGTTAATTAGCTTCCAGCTGCTAATCATTATGATCCTGCCTGAGTCAGAGTGGTTTGGCTATAAATACTGCCTTCTGAAGCTATAGTGAGTTGAGGAACACTTCTTAGTTTTCAGAAAATGGTATTTACATTTGAGTTTAGAAGATTTATTAATAAAAACATGTAAACTAAAACATTTAAGTAACCTATTTATATAACTTTCAAAATTTAAGACTGTTAAGAGATTGTCCATTTTACTGACAACTCAATGAAGCAATATAGTCTAACTCTTTATCTAGTTTTTTTTTTTTCTTTAACAGCGAACCTCCTCAAGACAGTACTTTCTGTATGAAATTTATATTTGAAAAACTAGTTTGTGAATACCACCTCATGTAGAGGTGAATAAGTTGACAGAAGCTGAATTAAACTTGCTCAAATGCTGTTGCTGTCAAACATTGTTTACTTAACTTAGTCAGTTTAATGATAAAGAGAACGACCGACTATGCAATGCTCTCTTTTAAAGGTGTTTTATTTAGATATATTTGTGGCTGCTGTATTTTGTAGTTTTTCGATACATGTAAAATGGATGTAGTTAGTTTTTAAAATGCATTTCAATGTGATGCGGTGGCGCAGTATGCTGTCGCCTCACAGCAAGAAGGTTGTTGGTTCGAGCCTCGGCTGGGTCAGTTGGTATTTCTGTGTGGAGTTTGCATGTTCTCCCCTCGTTTGTGTGGGTTTCCTCTTGGTGCTCCAGTTTCCCCCACAAGTCCAAAGACATGCCGTACAGATGAATTAGGTAGGCTAAATTGTCGTGTGTGTGTGTGTGTACACGTTTCCCAGTGCTGGGCTACAACTGAAAACGTTCTGGATGAGTTGGCGGTTCATTCACCTGTGGTGAACCCAAATTACTAAAGGGACTAAGCCGAAAAGAAAATGAATATCGAAAAAATTGCCCCTTAGCCTATTTATATAACCATTACAAATATGTACATGTTCAAATATAATGTTTTTGAATAATATGTTTTATGTAAAATAAATCTATATTTTCACACAATTCTCAGTTAAAGATTAAATAACGAGCCTTTTTTTTTTTTTTTTTTTTTTTAATTAAACTTTTTATAAAATCATCCTTAAAGAATTAAGTTCCACATTTAGATAGTGCTTTGTGGCCACCTATTGTTGTAATGTAATTTCTACAGATTTATTCAGTCATAATTTTGAGTTCTTAAATCATAATTTCTGCTTTTTATCTTGTAATTTTGATTTAGTTAATCATAATTTGGGTTTTTCTTACCTCAATTGTTTGCACACAAGAATATTTTGTCTTGGTGATTGGAGCTTCCAGTACAGAGACAAAAGTACATAGTCCAAAGTTCTGTAAACAATAAATATATATTACAAGCATAAATGTATAACACAAAATTATAAAGAAAAACTGTATTTTCATAAAATGTTTGTTCTACAATATGTGCATTATTTGCAGAAATAAA
>NC_079435.1:5331652-5346652 GCF_903798145.1 Danio aesculapii | reverse complement strand
AGCACCACCATTTTGCTGCTTTCTCCTGAGGACGGAGGGAAAATAATGTAACTGATTCGTTTATTTGTGCACTTCGTTCACTGATTCGTTCATTTGTGCACTTAGTTCACTGATTCATTCAGTTGTTCACTTCATTCACGGATTCATTCATTTGTGCACTTTGTTCACGGATTCATTCATTTGTGCACTTCGTTCACTGATTCGTTCGTTTGTGCACTTCGATTACTGATTTGTTCGTTTGTGCACTTCATTCACTGATTTGTTCGTTTGTGCACTTTATTCACTGATTCGTTCATTTGTGCGCTTAGTTCACTGATTCATTCATTTGTGCACTTCGTTCACTGATTTGTTCGTTTGTGCACTTTGTTCACTGATTCGTTCATTTGTGCGCTTAGTTCACTGATTCATTCATTTGTGCACTTCGTTCACTGATTTGTTCGTTTGTGCACTTTGTTCACTGATTCGTTCATTTGTGCGCTTAGTTCACTGATTCATTCATTTGTGCACTTCGTTCATGGATTCATTCATTTGTGCACTTCGATTACTGATTCGATCGTTTGTGCACTTAGTACACTGATTCATCTATTTGTTCACTTTGTTCACTGATTCGTTCATTTGTGCACTTTATTTACTGATTTGTTTGCTCATGGACTTCATTTACTGATTCATTTGTTTATGAACTTTGTTTACTGATTCATTCATTTGTGCACTTAGTTCACTGATTCATTTATTTGTTTACTTCGTTCACTGATTCGTTCATTTGTGTATTTCATTCGCTGATCCATTCGCTTGTTCAATTTGTTTACTAATTCATTCATTTGTCCACTTCATTCACTGATTCTTTCATTTGATCACTCACTGATTCGTTCATTTGTGCACTTCTTTTGCTGGTGTACGTTCAATTAATTAAAACATTTATTTGTTTAAACACTTAATTCATTCATTCATTCACTTCAATTACGGATTCATGTGTTCATTCACTTGAATCAATAATTGGTCAACTTAATTCAGTAATCCTTTAATATATTCAATTGTTTCATTCATTCTATATTTTCCTGATTCATTCAGTTGTGCATTTCATTCATTGATTTGTTCATTTGGTCACATTATTCACTGATTCATTAACTCTGCCACATCATTAATTTGTTTTGCTAACTTCTTTTGGTAATCTCCATTGACATCAATTTCATTCATTTGTTTGAACACTTGATTCATCAGCTGATTCACTCACTTCAATTACTGATTCATTTGTTCATTAGCATGAATCACTAAATCAGAGTCACTGGTTCTCCACTCTGTTTGTGCTTCACTCACCCCGAGGAAGATGCTTTTAGACGAGTCGAATCCTGCGGCGTAGATGTGCGCGGTGTACGGCGGTGCTCTCTGACACACAATCCGACACGCAAACCGAGATATAGTGCTCTGAGATGTCAACGTATCACTGTTAGCTTTACAGCCCGCCACCGTGTCCATCACCACGAAATCTATAGGGCTTTCTGTGGAGCGGCCGATCTGCAAACAAACATACAAATAAATATGATTTAAACAGTTTGAGCTACAAGAAAAGGGAAAACTATGTCATTCAAACATGCAATTATCATCTATTAAAGAGATATTTCGCATAACAATGAAATTTCCATGTTAATTTACTCACCCTCTTACTTATTATTAATATTTTTATTTAACAACCTCCTGTATTCATGTATAATGTGTTTGTTTTATGCTCACGGTTACATGCTGATCATATTTTGTTGTGTATTTTGTTGTGTTCGCATCATTTCAGAATAAAATAATGACAAATTTGATGGAAGAAGAAAATAAAGAGACCAACCTGAAACATGTCGGTGGTGCTGTCGTGTGTGTATTCAACAACCACCGTCTGTGTTCTGGACAGCGTATATGAGACACTGTGTTGGTCTTTATTGCTGATGGCCTGCAGAAACACAAGTGTGTGTTATAGTTCCTCAAATTAACACCGGTTTTACAGCACGCAGGAATAACAGACGTCACAAGGTGTGTTTCCTAACATATATCTGAATGCATATTTCTGTATATCGCATAAAGGATGCCGTAAAATGCTAATAAAAATGATTACACAGTACAGACAACTGAGGCTGATGATTATATCTCATGCCACATGCAGCATGAAGATATACGCCATGATGGACGATCATGAATATACAGCCGGGGAATTGAGTATTAAACACGTCACCATTTTTCTCAGAAAACATATGCCGAAAAGGTGCCGTTGACTTGAAATCTTCCCCGGATGTTGGTAACAACCAAACAAATCCATATAAGCAAAGAAAACAAATCTAATTAGTTTAAATATGAAGTTATGTGTAGTAAAATGAAAGAACGCTGGGAAAAAGTATTGAACACATGAAGAAAGGAAGGTGTAGAAAGACATGGAAAGCCCAGACAGCAGCTGAAATCTCGCAGTAGTTCTTCAGCAACCCTCTGCCCTTCCTCAGTGTAAATGAATATCAGCTGCATGCAGATGATGAAGATGAAACCGGGGTGCTTTATTTATTTATGATTTAGACTGAAATGTATGTTGCAATTAGTGAATAATGATAAGCAAAACATTCCGCTTATGCAGAAGCCCTAAAAATACTATAAGTCAGATAAATTAGCGATAATATCTTTCAAAGGCATGTAATAATGCTAATGGGTCAGCTTTACCCTGGCAGTCTGAGCGCTGCATGTGCTGTGGACGGTGCTGGGTTTGACTCCATTGGCTTTCGGCCTCCTAAAAAGAGCGAATCGGCTCTTCCTTCGACCTCGGTCTCCGTTCGGCAAGGAGCCGTTGTAGCTGAATGGCAAACACAAACGCTTGAGAGAAGAAGTAAGTACAAAATTCGACTTTAGTACGATTTACCAAGCATGTGAGTGTGAACTTACCCGAGGACGATGAGCTCGCCGTATTTGACTGGTTTCAGCAGATCCTGTTCGGGAGACAACATCGCTCTGGTCTGCAGCTAAATTATAGTGTCTGAACGATTCGTTATTTCATGAACTTTCCTCCTCAGTGCTCCTCCATCACACTCTCTCCATAAGACATCTGCAAACATATGAGAACACAAAATGATTGGTCACACTTTATTTTGATAGTCCGTTTGTTGAATTTAAGTTATATTGCGTCTACATGCCAACTCATTCTCATTAGATTATAAGTAGACTGTTAGGTTGGGCTTAGGGTTAGGGTTAGTGTAAGTTGACATGTACTTGCTAAGTTTCTAATAGTCAGTTAAATGACTGTTGAAGGAGCTGTATCAGCAGATAAGCAGACAGTCTACTAATACTCTAATGGACCATCAAAATAAAGTGTTATGAAATGATTTGACAAAAACAAGCACATCCATCTCAACTGGTGCTCAGACACAAAAAATGATGGGAATTCATATGAAAAGGTGGCAACACCACTATATATATATATATATTTACTCTAAATCAGCATGTAAAGGAAAATCTTACATTTATGTTGAAAATGAAACTAAGTGCGTTCAGGGAAAAGTGGTTATTATATTAATATGCAAATAAAATAAAGTCATCCACAGCCAAGTTAACTATAATTGTTACAGAAATGGTAACCACCATTTGTTGTTATCCATGTTAAATGTAACTTTATTTACTTGTTAATTTAATTTAATTTATTTTCTTCTTTGCATAATTATATGCATAATTATACAGACAAATATGGTAAGACCAACGACGAGATGATCCCAAGGTTTCCATATCCTGGACCAGGCTGAATCCTGAGCAGCTACTGTGGTGGTCATGGAGGAGTGGAGAACATAAGACTGATTCCTGTGACGCTCCAGAGACAGACGAGTCTTCGCTGAGGCCAGCTTCCAGCCTCCGCCACTGAGACTGCAGCTCTGCACAAACGTTTGGCCAGCGGAGAAATTAAAATGGTCGTGCCCAACTGAGTCTGGTTTCTCTCAAGGTTTTTTTCTTCACTTTCGCCAATTAGTGAAGTTTTTTTTCCCTCTCCGCTGTCGCCTCTGGCTTGCATGGTTCGGGATCTATAGAGCTGCGCATCGTTGGATTTGCTCTTCAATATTTGGACTCTCAGTAGTGATTATTAAACCACACTGAACTGAGCTAAACTGAACTGAACTTAAACTCTACAAACTGAACTACACTGTTCCTATTTACTATGACCTTTTATGTGAAGCTGCTTTGACACAATCTACATTGTATAAGCGCTATACAAATAAAGGTTAATTGAATTGAATTGAATTGGTTATGTGATTATAAAAGTATAATGTGTCTATTACAGGGCCTACCTACTCACACTATGTTATCCGAACCATGCCCAGGTCTGTTTCCCGGATCGTTTGAGTTGTGTGAGTGCTCTGAATTGGGCTCAGGCACGGTTCACTTGGCCGGCCCTGGCCCGGTTGGAAGAGTGTGCCCGGTTCACTTGGGCAAAACGCGCCAAACCCCAAAACTGAAAGCGAGATGTGACTTCTAAGGGACTGTTTCATATGCGTTTATTAATCATTCTTACTGTTCAATGAACGCAAACTGTCGTAGTTTATTGAAGACGGAAACCTCTCACTGCACGAAAGCTGCGCACCTTCAGCAAACCTCCTAACTCAGGGATGGGCAAACTCGATGCTGGAGGGCCGGTGTCCCTGCATAGTTTTGCACCAACCCTAATCAAACAAAGCTTGTAGCTTTCTAGTGATCTTGAAGACACTAATTAGGGTGCTCAGGTGTGTTTGATTAGAGTTGGAGCAAAACTCTGCAGGGACACCGGCCCTCGAGGATCGAGTTTGCCCATGCCTGTCCTAAATCCTGAAGCCCGAGGACTTTATGACTGTTTATGAGCGTAAAACATGGCTGATCTGTTCGGCGAAATATTTGACTGCGTGTCACTGCATCCCCAACGACTAAAACGCTATTACTAAAGAAATCTCCACTGTGCTGAGCGTGAGCGCTTACTGAACAGCGCATCATCAATGACGGAAGCGTGCCCAGGCCCGAACGTAATGTGAGTGCGGGCCATCGGAGGAGACGGGAGGGGGGACAAGCGTGCTTTGGCCCAGTTCAAGGCCACTACATAGTGTGAGTACAATAGCTGAGTACATAATTTAAATATGACATGCATATGTACTATATCTTTTTTTTTTGTTGTAATTTAATTTTTGTAATTTTAATATTGTATATAAAACTAAATACAATCTACTTTTGGAGATTTTAGTGTTGCTGCCTTTTAATATATACACTGTTTTACAACAATTTTGTAAATTACCAAGTATTTAACTGTATTATAAACTGTATTTTACTGTAAGACTTTTATGCATATGTTACTGTATTTTAAAATCGCATTGTGAAAACTGCTGTATATTTTACAATATTGGAAATGCACGTCTTGATTTTGCCAAGTACGATGCGACCCTGGATAAACATCTATGTTGGCCTGGAACATAATTTTTTGTTGGAAAATGTAATCCATACCTGTTCCCTACCCCTAAACCCAACCACAACTGTAAAATATTCACAAAATCAGAGGAGAATAATAGTTGGATAACAATCATGTAGAAGCGCATAAGCCTAACGTAAGTCTAAACTTAAGATAAACCGTATCCCTTAATCCTGATTGGCTGATTGGAATGTTGTTCCAGGATCAACATAGATGTTAATACAAGAACATGTCCGACTTGGTGAAATCAGGTTGGGGATTGAAAATACATATCAAGATAAATGCAGCTGTAAATGTAAATACAGTTTTTTACTGTAATTACTTTACTGGTGAACTGCTGCCAGTAAGTTACTGTAGATTCTACAAGAAATTGTTAAAAGTGTGTTTTATATAATGACTAAATGTAAATATATTTACGTAAACATATAAGACAAACAAAGCAGGTTATGCTAATCCAATAACTGAAGCGGACTGCACCAACCGGACTGTGGTGCGTCCCCTCTTTACATTGTTTATTATGCATTAATAAGCCACTGGAACAAATGCCGAATGTTGGCGATGGTGTGTGCAATGCTAGAAAACAATGTTTACAATTCTAAAAGACTTCTAAGGGGCCGTTCACATATCGCGTCTGTATTGGAGTTGAAAATGTGAGCCGTATAGCTTCCTTTACCATTTTAGAACGCTCTCATGACGTTCGTCATTGCTAAACTACACCTTATTTAAAGACAAAAAATGTAACAGCCACTATTTAGCCACTAGAGGGCACGTATTCACAACAAACAAAGGCATATTCTGATGAGGGTGTAACTGAGTGTGGAATCATGGGAGTTGTGGTCTTCATCATCCAACGAGACTGCGCAAATCATGTTTGTGGATAAGAAAAATATTCAACACATTATCATGGTAGTATGAATCAAAGTAAAACTGAAAGCCATGAAAGCGAAAGTGAAACTAAATCTAAAGCTGTGACTGGCAGAGATGCAAGTGAGTTTTCTTGCATGTCTGTATGAGGAGGTTAAACTGACAAGACTTTTTTCATGTTGTCATCCAAAGCACAAGATATAAAAGCCCCACCCCCTTTTTAAAAGTGCAGGGGCTCATTTGCATTTAAAGAGACACAGAGAATGTGTGTTTGCTTCTACTTGAAAGAGGCATTTACAGCAATGTATAATAAATAATCTGAAGGGACTTTTGAGTCGAAACTTACAGATGACTAAATTATGAGTACACAAAATCCATTAACACACACACATGTGAATAATAAGGTCTTTAAAATAAAAAAATAACATGAGATCATGCACAGATATCACAGGGATGGTTTCACTTCCTCTCAGTGTGTGTTGGCATCAGTGTTGTTTTGCTCTGTCAGGGTCAAGCAGACACAAAAAGTCAGTCGACGCTGACACGCAATAAAACCACACACATAAAAATAGCAGGCGACAGAGATCCCTGTTTCCGACACAAAAAAACATCAACAGCCACAAATGACAGTGCTTTTTCTAGATACATGGACAAACAAAAATGAGTATAAAATAATATCACACATGAACACATGCAAAACAACACACAAATAAAACCTGAACTACTGCATAAAGCAAATGTGTGAATACAAGCAGGATTTGCATGTAAAGTAACAGAGGCATGCAAAAACAAACACGCATGCAAAGTGCAAAGCAACAAATATATCAAAACACTACAACGGCAAAAACAACAAACTAAATTAAATTAAATTAAATTAAAATGCCAGGAGGCAAATTAATCAACAAAAAAACTGTTGAATAAAATAAAATAAGTTTAATGAAACACACTTTTGCAAAACTCAAACACAAATCAAAAGCCAAAACAAACAACAAACACACACCAGCACACACTCTAAAACATTCTGTGTTGTATTAACCCAATATTGGGCCAAATATGGATAAACCTTACCCAACGGTGAGTTAATTTAAAACAATCTCATTTAAATGGCATTATTTTTATACAGCTGTTGTGTTTGTCTATATTTGACCCAATGAGGAATTTTTAGAGCACAACTTAAACCAAACAAAACAAGAAACAAATATATGCATGCACAAAACATCCATCAAACCTCATTTAAAATCCACAAATATAAAACTAAACCTTAAAAACAACAAACACATAATAAATACAGCTGCAAAGCAACAACAACAAATAAACAAAAATAACGAAATTAACCAACACACTCAATTACATACACCAAAAGTTGGGTCATTTCAACCTAACTTTGGGGAATATGGACAAACCCAACTATTGGCTTAATATTGGGCTATAAATTTTATCAAAAAAAATCTTAACCCACTAGTTTGGTTTATTTTTACCCAATTTGTGATGGGCAAAAAAGTTATTTGACTCTAAATAACCCTGCGACTTTTTTGTGTCCAAATCACCAAACATAAAACTAAGGCTTAATAACAACAAACATAAAACAAACAGTTGCAAAGCAACAAAACAAAACAAAAACAAACATAAAAACGAAAGTAACAAACACACACAACTACATTCACCAAAAAACTTGGGTTACTTCCACTGAAATTTGGGTAGAAAATGGACAAATCCAACTATTGGCTTAAAATTGGGCGATACATTTTATATAATTTTTTTAAACCACCAGTTTGGTTTATTTTCACCCAATTTGTGATGGGCAAATAAGTTATTTTATTTTACACTGTTATTTTGAATTACACTGTTCCTATTTACTGTGACCTTTTATGTGAAGCTGCTTTGACACAATCTACATTGCATAAGCGCTATACAAATAAAGGTGAATTGAATTGAATTGAATATTTTAAATAACCCAGCGATTTTTAGTGTACAAATCACCAAACATAAAACTAAGCCCTAATAACAACAAACACAAAACAAACAGCTGCAAAGGAAAAAACCATACAAACATAGAAACGAAAGTAACAAACACACACAACAACATTCACCAAAACGTTGGGTTATTTCCGCTGAAATTTGGGTAGAATATGGACAAACCCAACCATTGGCTTAAAATTGGGCTATAAATTTAATATAATTTCTTTAAACCACCAGTTTGGTTTATCTTCACCCAATTTGTGATGGGCAAATAAGTTATTCAATTTTAAATAACCCAGCGATTTTATTTTTTTGTACAAATCACCAAACATAAACAAAGCCTTAATAACAACAAACACAAAACAAACAGTTGCAAAGCAACAAAACTAAACAAAAACAAACATAAAAACGAAAGTAACAAACACACACAAATACATACACCAAAATGTTGGGTTATTTCAAACTAAATTTGGGTAGAATATGGAAAAACCCATCCATTGGCTCAAAATTGGGCTATAAATTCAATTCAATAAAAAAAAAATAAACCAGCAGTTTGGGTCATTTTCACCCATTTTGTGATGGGCAAATAGGTAATTTAATCATAAATAACCCAGCGATTATTTAGTGTACAAAACATCAACCATAAGCAAAAACAACATAAATACAAGGGCAAATAAACAAACTACACTGTAAAAAATGGTTAACTGACTTTACTTAAAACAATTGAGTAAACCCGTTACCTTAACACTTTTAAGTAAATGAGCTATACGTGCATTATTATGCAAATTAGCACCCACACATTATTTAAGCGGAGCATTTGTTGCTCGATTTTGGATTTTGATTTTTGGCTGCACGATATTGGAAAAAACTGATATTGTGGTGTATTTATTTCAGCAGTAAATATTGCTGTATCGTTAGAGTTTCACAAGATGGTTTGAATAGCTCTATTTGATGGTTTTCTGGGCAGTCTAACAGTATTCAGGTACAGAAATGTAATGAACTAATGCTTTTCTTATTTTGCTTTAACTCGTTTCCAGCCCAAACATCTTACAATTTTTAGATCGAATAAAGATATTGTTTTGTCTTCACCTTCAGAAATGAAGATTAGTTCAAATTAAGAGTTTTTCCTTAAAACAAGCAAAATGATCAGCCAATGGGGAAATAATCTTGTTTTCTCGTTGAAATGTAGATATTTGGACTAGAAAGAAAAGAAAAATTCTAAATAAGAAAACTTTTTTGTTGCATAAATCGCATAAATTATTAAATACAATTAATCTTTTCTTACACCTCCAAACATGATCATGTTTTTTTAGCTCTCTTAAAATGCCAGTCAAATTATATTTCAGACTGAACTAGAGCTGAACAATATCGTTTTATATATGTGTCCGGAGTAGTCACATCACAGGATATGCAATGTTAAGTTGCTTATTATAATCGATCAACAATTGGGAATCCATAAGATTTGTGGAGTCATTGCAACTAATTAGCATAACAGATAGTAACTTTATCATTTGCATGCCTTTTAAAGGCATTTCAAGCAAGCGTAAAGCATTCAGACACAATAATGTAAAGCATTTGTAACTTTAATGAAGAGAAATGCACTGATTTATTAATACAGTGAAGACTATACAGTGTTATTTTACAGTATTATTACATTTCTGTATCTGAATACTGTTTGACTCCATAAATATGTGTTTTTTTGACTTTTTTCTTTGCTCTATTGTAATTATTCTTGCAATTTGATTTTTTATACATGATTCACACCCTTACGAAATCAACCAAACCAATCTAAATTAATTATATATATATATATATATATTTTTTTTTTACAAATAGAGCTATTTAAGTCATCTGGTGAAACTGTATTCATGTCACAACATATATTGCAGCGAAACAAATTAGTGCAATGTCAGATTTTTCCATATCGTGCAGCTCAGCATTGCATTTCTTACGATGTGACTATTGCAAATGTGCACCAATGCTGAAATGATATATTGTACAGTCCTAATACAAATGAAGTTGAATCAACTTAACAGTTAAAGTGGGTTTACCGGCGTTATTTAGGTAAAGACAACTTGTTGCTTTTAGGGAAATGTGTTAACTCACTTTTTTCAAGTAACGTAAATAATCACTATTAACAGTGTAAACACATACACATGCAAAAACTACAAAAAAGCACACAACCACAAGATCAGCAGAGATAAACAACATTTAGCAGTTTGATTATTTTGAAATAATCTTATTTTCACGTTGAAATGTGGATATTTGGACTACAAACAAGACAAAAATTCCAAATAAGAGAACTTTATTGTTGCATAAATCAGATAAATCAATTCATCTTTCTTATTCCTCCAAACATGAACATGTTTTTGTGTCCAAATGTTTTAAGCTCTCCTGAAATGCCAGTCAAAGTATAATTCAGACTCATAGGGTTGCACAATATATCGTTTCAGCATGGATAATCGCAACGTGTGTCTGCAGTAGTCACATCACAGGATATGCAATGTTAAGTTTCTTATTATAATCGATCAACAATTGAGAATACATGAGATTTGTGGAGTCATTGCAACTGATTAGCATAACAGATAGTAACTTTATCATTTGCATGCCTTTTAAAGGCATTTCAAGCAAGCGTAAAGCATTCAGACACAATCATGTAAAGCATTTGTAACTTTAATGAAGAGAAATGCACTGATTTATTAATACAGTGAAGTCTATACAGTGTTATTTTACAGTATTATTACATTTCTGTATCTGAATACTGTTTGACTCTATTCGGAAAACCTTTAATAACCATCTTTCTTTGCTTTATTGTAATTATTTTTGCAGTTTTATGTTTTATACACAATTCCCACCCTTACTAAATCAATTTGTTCTCACATATAGAGCTATTCAAGCCATCTGGTGAAATTGTATTCATATCTATCTATCTATCTATCTATCTATCTATCTATCTATCTATCTATATATATATATATATATATATATATATATATATATATATATATATATATATATATATATACACATACATATATACATACATACATAGCAGCAAAACAAAACAACAATGTCAGACTTTTCCAGTATCGTGCAGCTCAGCATTGCATTTCTTACGATGTGACTATTGCAGATGCGCACATTACGATATCAATGCTGAAACAATACATTGTACAGTCTTAATACAAATGAAGTTGATTCAACTTAACAGTTACAATGTTTACTCACTTTTTTAAGTAAAGACAACTTGTTTCTTTTAATACAACGTGTTTACTCACTTTTTTCAAGTAACGTAAATAATCCCTTTTAACAGTGTAAATAAACAAATGCACACACAAAAACTAGAAACAAATGCACAACCGCAAGACCAACAGAGATAAACAACATTTTGCATGCTAAAATTTACATAAGAAAATCCAACAATGCAGTTTTTTTTTTTGCAATTGCGTAACTAACAACCCACCGACAGCTCAAGTGCAAATCTCCAGGCCTCATCCGTCTGCTCTCGCTCCTGCAGGTCTGCATGAATGACCCACAGAAAGAGAGAAAGCGGTCTTAAACAGCACAGATATCTGATCCCTGCTTAAAGCACTTCATCATCCGCCTGACAGAAACACTCCGGCATGCTGTGAATAAACTGCTCAGCTCATTCTTGCCCGTCACACACACACACACACTAACACAACCACACAAAGACAGATATGCGTCTTAAGGACAGATACCATCAGCCCTGAGGTGTGTGTGTGTGTGTGTCTTCGTCCCTCTCCATGCCAGACATTTGCTCAGAAAAATACAGAAGACATTTATTTGCACACTTGCCAGGCGACTACAACACACCGCACTGTTTCCATGGTAACCCCGTATACAGTGAGTGATGTATTATTGGATGTAGGGCGCACACCTCTCTGAGTTTTGAAGTATGCACTGGCACACTCGCTAATGATGAACTGTGATTTATGAGTGATTTTTGAACACACATATACACTCACTGGCCACTTTATTAGGTACACCTTACTAATAAACAGGACCCCCTTTTGCCTACAGAACTGCCTTAATCCTTCGTGGCATAGATTCAACAAGGTACTGGAAATATTCCTCAGAGATTTTGCTCCATATCTGTCAGCTGCACATGCATGATGTGAATCTCCCGTTCCACCACATCCCAAAGGTGCTCTATTGGATTGAGTCTGGTGACTGTGGAGGCCGTTTGAGTACAGTGAACTCATTGTCATGTTCAAGAAACCAGTCTGAGATGATTAACGCTTTATCACATGGTGCATTATCCTGCTGGAAGTCATCAGGAGATTGGTACACTGGTCATAAAGGGATGGACATGGTCAGCAACAATTAATTAGAAATTTGTGTTAACGAGCTGTTGGAGGGGGGTACCTAATAAAGTGGCCAATTCGCCCTCCTCATGTGAATTTTTTTATCTTTTTCAGATATTTCCCAAATTATGTTTAACAGAGCAAGGAATTTTTTACAGTAATTTCTATAATATTTTTTCTTTTGGAGTAGAAAATTTCAACAAGAATAAAAGCAGTTTTTAATTTTTAAAGCCATTTTAAAGTCAATATTATTAGCCCCCTTAAGCAATATTTACTGTATAAGCAATAATCTACAGCAGGGGTTCCCAAACTTTTCAGCCTGCGCCCCCCACTATGTTCTGAGGTGGCTATAAATATCCAAACATTGCACACATAACAATAGGCCTTTATAAACATGAGGACACTGACAACACAAAAAGTGCAACAGTCTAACAACCATATCCGTTTTATTGTCATGCATTAACCTCAGCTAAAGATCAGAGATCATTCTCAGTGTTCAGTTCAGTTTTTTTTATGTATTTGATTGCCATAAAAGTGTCAGGTCAGAACCCGGTGCTATAAAATCAATCTGCTACAGCTGACGCGATTGCTGTGTTGTTAACCTAACATAAAACACACCAATCCTATAGAAAAATAATACTTGAAAGGCTGATGACTTTTCATTTGCATGTTGTTGTTGTTTTCTATTAAATACTATTTTTATCTTCTGACGGTTATGGATAAAATATGATCATTCTTTTTTTTATTGTAGAAAAAACACTTGAAATTTAACATGAAAATACATTTTTTACATGTGAACTCTTCCCCCATCCCTCCCCAAAGCATCTAGATTCAGTTGAACAGGCAAATGTATTGTTATACATGGGCTAAGAAAAATATATACTGTATTCCACATACAAATATACACATATCAATCAATTAACCAGTAGTGTGAGAGGTATTTGCTTGTGCCATTGTATGGTTATGTTCCAACAATTGTTCAAACAGATCCCAAATTTTATAGTTCTCCTTTAACTTGCCCTTTATACTGTAGGTGATTCTTTCTAGTGCAATGTGATGTGTCAAATCTTTCAGCCAGTGGTCAATGGATGGACTTTCTATGTTCTTCCAATAGAGTGCTATCAAACGCCTTGCAACAACAAGACTCATATCAATCGTTTTAGTTTGATAATCTGGCAATGAAATATGGTCATTCTAGTATTTTAATTACATTTATTTGACTTGGTAATCACTAAGTGACTCCCTGTCACTGTCCCGCGACATCCCGGGGGTCCCGACCCTCACTTTGGAAACCACTAGTCTACAGTACAAACCATCATTATCTAATGACTTGCCTAATTACCCTAACTTTAACCTAGTTAAGCCTTTAAACGTCACTTTAAGCTGAATACTAGCATCTTGAAGAACATCTAGTCTAATATTATTTACTGTCATCATGGCAAAGATAAAATAAATCAGTTATTAGAGATGAGTTATTAAAACTATTATGATTAGAAATGTGTTGAGAAAATCTCTCTGGAAATTGGGGGAAAAAATAAACAGGAGAGTTAATAATTCTGACTTCAACTGTATTTTAGAACCTGGAATTTTACAATATCATGCAGCTCTAGTCCAGCCTCAGTAAAGCGAGCACTAACAGCGGCTGAAGTGACGGATCTGGAAATGAGGAAAGTGTTTTGGACACAGAGCTTGATTCAGGATGGATCTCAAAGCCCTGGGCTGGGCCTGAGCTCTGATCAACCCACCCGACCAGACTCTCCAGTCAAAGAGTGACTTCACTGACAAACAACAAAGACTCTTTTATAACACACACACACACACACACACACACACACACACAACCGCCGATGCTCAGATCCAGAGCTCTCGACGCAGCCTGACTTCATCTACTGTGTGTGTAATAGAGACAATTTATTTGTTTAACCGCAACATTTCAATAGCGATATGAGCAAAAGTCCATGCAAATGTCAACCTTGCCATGAAAAAGATCACACCAAAATAGTGAAATCGTTTATAATTTTTCTGTGTAAGCAGGTATTTTACAGTACTTTTTTTTTTAATAATTATTTTTTCAGGGTTTTCACCTTTATTTGAGAGGACAGTAGAGAGTATTGACAGGAAAGCATGGGGAGCAGAGAGAGGGGAAGGATCGGCATACGACCGCGAGGCGGAATCGAACTCGGGTCGCCATGAGCACCGGAGCGCATGTGTTGACACACTAACCACTTCACCACTGGCACAGGCTATTTTACAGTACGTTAACATATCCAAAAATATATCTGTCAAAGTTTTCAAACAATTATATTTGATTCACCAAAGTCACACAAGAGCCAATTTCACATTCGTCACATCCATAACGCAGAGATGTCACATGCATAACCACGTTTTTTTTCTTATAAATGCAAAATGTCCAAT